>NW_011645638.1:0-289516 GCF_000225545.1 Orbilia oligospora ATCC 24927 | reverse complement strand
GATGGTGATGATGATGGAACTCCAGGTGGAAAGGGTGGTGATGATGGCAAGAAGGACGGTGATGATGGCAAGAAGGACGGCGATGATGGCAAGAAAGATGGTGATGATGGCAAGAAAGATGGTGATGATGGTAAGAAAGATGGTGATGATGGCAAGAAGGACGGCGATGATGGCAAGAAGGACGGCGATGATGGCAAGAAGGACGGCGATGATGGCAAGAAGGATGGTGATGATGGAACTCCAGGTGGAAAGGGTGGTGATGAAGACGACGATGCAGACAGTGGATACTACCGACGACGTGCCATCCGATTCCGATCTTAAACATCTGAAATCGGTTCATACATATACTCTGCATAACAGCCGAGTTTATGAGGAGAATGCTTGCTTTGGAGCCGGGATGTCCTACTTCCTGTCACTCTTTTACATTTTACATGTTTCCCTTTTGGTGCAGAAATCTTCTAGTTTTCTTCTGTTTCCTTTTGAAAAGAGAAATACTGGAAGGTCGAGCGCTCGAGTGATTTCTTCACTCTCTTTAACGATTTGATGAAAACACTGCCCAATTTTGTTAACCCCCCAATTTACGATATGATGGATCGATGACGATGGTGTTTATTTTTATGAATTTATGAAAGCGGGTTTTTTGTTTTCATTCCTTCCTGGCACATGGGAGTGGATTTGGGATTCTGGGATTTCTGGGAATTTCTTGTATGTAGCATTTGAAAAGATGAATGGCTAAAAAATGCACGACCTTTTTTTTTTTGCAAACTGCTTTTTATTCAAGTTGATTACTAAAATTAAACTATAAAGACTACACTAGAGGAAGAAGTTTCGTCTACTTAATCTTTGGACTTGCATGTTAACTGCTGTTCTTTTAGGAGATTCTTGGTGTAGCCTCGAGGAAATGGAAGACTTTGTGGTATTTTTCAATATCTTGCGTTGTGGTCGGCAGGAAGGAACAGGGATTGGCAGTGTAACGTCGGGGCCACGACAAGAAACGTTTAAACACGGGATGGATTCGATAGACCTTCATGGTATTAATTCTGGCGCCGCCACAGGATTTTAATCTTAATATTGGCTATTACTTCTTGATTATCATTATAATAATGATGGCAGATATGACAGAACACAATTAGAGTTTTTTCTATATGAATTATATTTCTAGAAGTCAATAGACTTTTCGGCTTCGACTTCCATTCGAACTTGTGGGGAAAGCTTCCAAGCCGCTTGGCGGAGAATAATTGGTGAATATACGCGCAAATATATCGATATTTCGTATTCAAAGAAAGGCGTCGAAATTTCCTACCGGATAAATACTGTGGAGGGAAGGGCAAGCCTGCACGAGAATGTTTGTTTTTACTAATTTTTCATCTTCAGGCCGGGTTATTCCTTTCTTATAGTTAGACCAGGTTTTGTGCTAAACAAAATGCATGAATGTCAAAGGGAGAGAATAGGAATGTTGGTAGAGGTTTTTATTTTATTTTTTTATTTTACCCCTGATGTTCCTTTTTCCTTTGCGGTTCTGTTTGTGTCCTTTTTCTTCTGCGACTGAGCTGGAGCTTTTTTTTTTGACCCGCTGTTGCCCCTCGTTCTCTCGCTAAGACCACAGGACCCCTAATCTTAAGAAGATAAGGGTCGAAGGGCTTTCTTCTGGTTGCGGACGGAATGCCACCTCCAGGGGACAGAAAACGAGAAATCTCGCGTCGATCAATATGTAGCCAAAGGGCCATGCATGTTTGGTTTGTAACAGAACTTGCATGGTTATGGCAATTGCGTGTGTGGTTAGGCTAGGTACGAGGAGACTAACGAGTCGAGCGAGAGTTCGCTAGCGATAGGGATGGGGTATAATGCATAATCAAGTGGGATAAAGTCATTGATATCAGCCAGAAAGGGAGGCAGACGAGGTTGAACCGAAGATAGCAAAAAAATTTTTATTGTGGTTAGTCATTAATCAATTCGATGAATCGTATGCGGTTGTATTTTCAGACGCAATAGTGCCTTTTGTAGACGCTGTTTTTTTTTTAAGCATTGGTCGTTTGAATGATTGATTGTCCACTCTGAAACGTGAATGTGCATGGTCAAGTTAATTGAGAGTAAGACTACGGTCCTTCGATCCTGGTGTGAGCCTGAGGTTTTGGATTTTTGTTTGAGTTGGAGATAATAAATACAATTTGGGCGAGAGAGAGGTTATCTCGCTAAGAAACCTTTTAAGTTGAGATCCCCGCTGAATAGACGGACGATTTAGTAATTGTATGTATTCCAGGAGTCTTTGGGAGGGTTCGAGTAGCCTGGGAGTTAGTCAAGCTAGATCAATTAATCAGAATTGTCATATACTTAAGTATTGTAGACGCGACAATTGCAACTTAGGTAACGATATTCCGCTTCATGCTATCATAAGATATTGGAATGTATACATACCTAAAGGTTCGAAGGGGTGTCTGCCTGCATGTATTGTATTTTAGAGAGGGGGATACCGTTGAATATTAATAACTCCCCGCTCCCTTTTTTTTAATTCGCCTCCCGGGAACTGTCAGGGTGGTTTCCCGCGGCGCGCGACAACCCTGTTCGTGCCTGCTTCCATACATCTAGTCCACAATCATACTGATGGTCTTGCTGTCCATCCGCATCTGCACCTGCACCTGTCCGTGTCCATTGATATATCGATTGGTATCAATCCAAGGGCGACTTTTGAGTTTTATACTTCATACATCCCACTAGGACGCTAATACACGACGCAGACACATACGGGCCGCGACATCGGGCAGTTTTAGCACCGTTCGAATTCGGGTCGGCACCACCTAATTCGTCGTCCCGACTCCTGACGTCTCAGAACGGGGACTGGACGAGTTAGCTTAAGACAGTCTTCCAAAGGCATCGCATTGCATATTGGGAGTAGTATACTTACAGGTCCAGTACCCTGTGGATGGCCGATGGTCGATGTTCAGAGGCAGACCAGACCAGACACAACCAGACTCCGGGAGCGTTAACGTTTGTGGCCGTAGTAGCTCATTGGACAGGATAGGGATGATGGTCATGTTCCAACGGTTGCTGCTCTAAAATCCGATCCTTCGAAGCCGTATCATATCGTATCATATCGAATCGTATCGCATCCTGTATGTATTTCCAAATACTTCTTTCTTTCTCCTATTTCCCCGATATTTCGAATTCACGCACATGCACAGCGCTAGTACCATTACGGGACGGGATATCATCGATTCGAATTGGATCCAACATTAATCAACATCTCTCGACTTCACACACTCTCTCGACTTCCCCTATCAATCGCAACCTCCCTAAGCTCTCCTTGTCTCGACCTCCGAGGGCGCTTTCTGCAGACGAACCGCAGTTATTATATCGATCGATACGATATTTCCGATTGATATCTTCCGGCTGGCTTTGCTTGGTTGTTTGTTGAGAACTTCTCGAACGTCACTAAGAAGCTAATTTAATTTACGACGACGACCCACTTCCCATCTCCTACATACGATCTATTACTCCCTACTCCACCACCACCACCACTACCACGACGATTACCATCTCTTCCCACCACCCCGATATTGCAGATACTAAACTAATTAGTACTGGAAGGGCCATGCCTGTTCGCTGCTGCTGCTGCTTGGATTCTTTGTAGAATATTCCATTAATTGGTTTTTCTTTTTCTTTTCTTTTTCTTCTCATTTTCCCGTTTTTAATAACCTTTCTTTCCTTTTTTTTTCTTCCCTGATTAGCGTCTGTACCGTCGAATCTGTTCCATTCTGTCTGTCTGGTTGGCTGTGCTTAATTACGTTCATCGACAGCGGCGGTGTTTCGACGAAAACACACACACAAACACCGCATCCACACCACACCCTCCCATACAAACCACCCGTCGAAGACGACGACGACGACGACTACGACGACGGCTACCTCCCAATCACTCGCCATGCCGTGGACTCCTCTTCCAAAGATAGCTTTTGCTCAGGTCACGCATCCTTACGAAGCCATTGACAAGTCTCATGACCTCTACCTCCAAGTCGGCGACGAAGTCTATATCTTCGAATCTTGCAACAATGGCGAGTGGTTTCGTGGTTACCTGGTCGCAGCACCCAGTCTGCTCTCCGGCCTGACTAGTAGGAAAGGTCAGACTCTCGAAGCAAGAGTTTTTTCGGGTGTTTTCCCTAGTTCGTGTGTCAAGATCCTGGAGTTTGTTGGGGAGGCCATACCCCAAGCTATCGAGGATAGCGACGACGAGTACGACGACGAGGAAGAAGAAACAGAGGAATCCGAAGACTACGACCAAACCGATACTGCCGAGGAGGAAGATTCCGCCGAGGAAATTGCGATACACCTGGAAGGTGGGAAAAACCACATTACCGTTAACGCGCAGATAGGACCTGGCGATGATGCGAAATCCATCAGCGAGTTCTCTTCTTCACATATCGACGGCCAGACTGAGTCTGATATGCGACATTTCAACGATGATGTCGATGGCGATACAGAAACCGAAGCTTCTTACTCCGTTCGGGGTGCCGGACTTCACCCTCCCGCCCATCATAGATCTGCTGGCAAGGTCAACGGGTTTAAGCCTCGGCATGGTGGTGGTGGTCGGAGAGGTAAAGCTGTCGTGAAATCGAAACCTCCTAGGAGACGAAGCAAGCTTCCTGCGCCGGTGCCAATGCTTAAAATTGGAGACGAAACTGCGACCATGGCCGGCGAGCCATTGGTGGATGAAATTGCTTCTTGTCTGAGAGAATGGCATTCCTCTAGCTTTCACGAACTTCTCCTATCGCGGGATTATACTACCGTCAGCAACTTATCGACACTCATCGGTCAGCTTGATATAGTACGACGGCAGCTTACACATCGAGTGTTAACGGCGACAGAATTAGCTGTTACCCGTGAGAAGACGGTATGGGACATGGTCAAGGGTAACAAGATGCTGAATCGTGAAATCATCGTCCGAGACCCCGCGACTGGTAGTATTCTCACAGGCCTAGATTCTGCGATCTCTGTCACATCACTCCAAGCCCAGATGGCTCTTTTGGATGCGCCTCCGGTAGAGAAAGCTGAAGGTGTCACTATTCATCACATATATCTCGATATGAAGGCCTTTGCAGGAGTATCCTCAGACCCAACCGTTTTAATGTTCTACCTCGCCACCCGACAGCAGAGAATCAGCGAAAACTATATCGTAGAGCTGACCCAGCAAGGCGTTCCTGTCGATCCCAGCCAGCTTCACAAAATGCAGACTCTATTCACCGATATATCTGCTAAAGATATCGCTGATGAAGTTTACCTCGTCGCTCGCGTTTACTCATCGTCGACACATTACGTTACATCGCCAGCGGTATCTCGAGATGGGAATTATGGAACCATGAAGAATGGCTACAACACAGTTGGCAAAACACCCACCGGCCCCAATGATAAGCCTACTCGTTTTAGCACCATGTTCGCGAACCAGAAACCGGGTGCTGGGTCACCGAATGCGAAACAACCGTCGAACGGATCACCTCAGCTTCACACTATGCAAGATAACAAAAGCACGCCGTTAATATTAGAGCACGGCGGCAAGAAGTTCATCATGAACGTGAGCTTGGGTGTTGGTGTTTTGGACGTCACACGGTTCCTGCTAGCGCCGGATGTAGCTACAGAGCATGTCATGAGGATATTTGTCCCCACGGCTAAGGAGCTGCACGACCATCATCAGTTCGGCACGATCAAGGGCTTCCAGGCTAGTAATCAGAAGATCTTGGACTGGGACGGTTTGGTTAGGGATATCATCGAAAGTAGAACCGATCGATTGTGAGTACTATTCCCTCGCCTTTTGTTAATATAAAGCTAATCGGGCATACAGTGAATCATCCCCCAAAGCAGACCGCATTGTTGTCAACCTACGCTCCTTCATTTCTCCGGATCCAGATATCCTCATCAAATCCCTCCCTACGCTTTTACAAGACATCACCGTTTCTCAGAAAATAGGCTTCTCCGGCGCTCCCATAAAACCTCGCTCAGATATCTACATCACTATAAAATTCCCGATAATACCCCGCCATGGAGTTCTAGTTCATCCTAAAACGGGATCATTCCCTTTCCCGAACATAAAAACATTACAGGTCGCGCTTGAGGTGCGGACCCAGGATGGGGCTGTGGTCAGCGACTGTATCTCACCAGCATCGAATCAACCATGTGTTACTACTTGGGTCTCTTGTTTGGCGCACGCTCACGAAGCATGGAACGAAACTGTCAAGTTGGTAATCCCGGATAGCTTGGTAAAGGAGTCGCATCTTTTCATACGATTATCAGCTTCGCCTTCTGAATCCGGAGGGCTTCCGTTTGCTCTTGCTTGGATGCCGTTATGGAATAGTTTGACATTTATGACAGATGGAGAACACAGTCCCGTATTCTACAAGTACGATGAACTTACTTCACAGCCTTTATCGCAACCTGGGAGCGAATATGGAGGCTACCTGAGCTACCGATGGGATAATGGTACCAATGCGACCAATTTTTCGATGATTCGGATTAACTCTTATCTCTGCAGTACACGATTTTCACAAGATGAAACGTTGCTTAGCCTTCTACATTGGAAAAATAACAAATCTGAAGATGAACTTATTGCGGTGCTTCGGAAGTTTGTGTATATTCCTGAGATTGAGATTGTTAAACTGCTGAGGCGGGTTTTCGATTCATTATTTGGGTTGCTAGTCGAGAGAGCCGGACGGGACGAATTTGAGGACCTGGTCTTTGCGGCGTTAGTAACTGTGTTGAATATTGTCTACGACAGACGGTTCAATCTCGAACCTATTGTTGACGATTACGCTTCCAATCACTTCGGGTATCCATTTGCAACCTTGTGTTTGATTAGAGGATTCTCGAGACTTTTATCAAACCCGACGGACGCGGAGACAAGCAAACGGCTCCGAGCTACCTTCAAAGTTGCGCGACATGTATTCCGGTTCATTAGTATCGCCAGGACGCAGCAGCAGGCAAAGGAAGCAGCGATCGGCATTACGAACTCTGGACTTTTCGGCAAGGATATTAAGGGTATTTTCAAGATGCTAGAAGCGTTGATGGAGAATCCGGCGCCGATACTGATTGGAAGTCAAACACTTGCTGTACAACATTTCCATACTTGGCTACCGGAGCTGACGGAGATGCTCTCTCCCTCGGAGATTCTACATATCGCCATCGATTTTGTGGATAGCTGTGGTGGAGTTAAGGGGAAACTAGTGCTTTATAAACTTGTTTTAATTATTAATTTTAGCAAGTTGGCACAGTTTGCGCACCCAGAAGCACGCAGGGCGATCGCGGTAAACACTGTTAGGTGGTTGGATCCTTGTTGGGGAATTACGGACGACGTGAGCGGACAATATCGGGATCAAGTACGACTTTGCTGTTCGGTGTTGAGCACGCAGATCGACGATTTAAGTGAGGAGATTGCGGACTATGTGCCCAAGCTCATTGAATCATATTTGGCCATTCGAAGCTCCGGAGTGAGGGAGCGGGAGACGTTTAGCTTGTTGTTCCCGAAGAGTTATCCTTTTCCTAGCAGGAGTATACCCGGTCGGCCCATGTTCGACGAAGCGTTGCTAGAGTTAAGTGCCGTTCTTGCTGCTGTGACTATGCGACCTAGCGGATTGCTTGATCTGGCGGAGGAAGAGATGGCGATATCTTTGGCGAATACACTTGCGGTGCATAACAGTATATTGAGCGGAGAAGCGTTCCCGAGGAGTTGGCTGAGTGTGCATGTGTATCATCATCGGTGGACGGTGTTACATTTGAAGGCGATATCGAACGTTCTTATCGAGAGCTTTTTGCCGGATCCCGATGACGCCGAGAAATTTAATATGGAGCTTTGGTTAGCGTTCTTCGAGACACTATTAAAGCTTGTTAGCTCAGATGCGTTGACTTTGGAGACGTTCCCGGAGCAGAAGAGAAGAACAGTGTGGAAGGTCGCTGGTGATGTGAGAGAGCATGGTGCAGAGTTGTTGAGGAGGACGTGGGAGGCGATCGGATGGGAGACTACACCGGACGAACGGGCCAAGTTTGGATTGGAGAGGGTTGGAGGCTACCAAGTCCAGTATGTACCCGGTTTGGTGGGCCCGATCGTGGAGCTTTGCCTCGGAGCACATGAAGGATTGAGAAAGATGGCTGTAGAGGTTATGCAGAGTATGGTGATTAGTGAGTGGACTCTAAGTCAGAATTTAGTGGCAGTTCAAGCAGAGATTATTGATGTGAGTTCGCTTTGAGGATATATACTTGCTAGGATGTGCAGGATTAACCAATGAGTATAGGCTCTCGACCGACTGTTCAAATCGAAGCGGGTTACGGAGACACTAGTGCAAAAGCAGTTCTTGTCGGATCTATCTTTCTTGTTTGAACCACTATCAAAGGACCCGGAAGATCCACTCTTTCAGGCAATTCAAGAGCTCCTCGTGACGGTTAATGTTTTCCTGGACCTCTTATCTGCGGTCCATGCGGCGCCTCTTGGAGAAGCTTCGGATATCATTAATACACTGAGGTTGATGGAATTCTTGAAGGATATGCAGAAAGAGGAGCTTTTCATCAAATACGTTCATCAGCTAGTCGATACTCAAGTAAAGGCCAGAAATCCTGTTGAGGCCGGATTGAGTCTGCAGTTCCATAGCGATCTGTACACTTGGGATACGGACGCTCTCCTACCACCCATCATTGTTAACGACCGAGTGCGCTTTGGCGAAGAAACAATGTTCGAACGGAAAGAAGGATTATCATTAAAGATGATAAGCTTCTTCGAAGAAGGGCGGAGTTGGGATTCTGCGATTGATGTCTACCAAGAGTTATCGAAGCAGTACGAGCATGTTGTATTTGACTTTGGCAAGCTGGCCAAAGCACACCGGGCGATTGCGAGACTGCAGGAGAATATTTTGAGAGGAGATCGGTATTCTGTTCGGCATTTCTTAGTGATTTACCATGGAATGGGATTTCCTGTTGGGCTCAGAGAACGGTCGCTTGTGGTTCAAGGTAATAATTTTGAAGGCAAAGTAGAGTTTGAAGAGAGAATGAAACAGGCTTGGCCGACGGCGGTGTTGTTGGGCGATGGTGAGGGGCCAACATCGGTTGAAGGACAATTCATGAGCATTCAAGAGGTCACACCGATGATTGATAGTGGCCATCCAATCAACCTGAGAACAAGAGTTCCATCGCACGTCAAAGACTTTTTACAGACAAGCCGACCGCATACTTTTGCCGAGGTGAGGGAGCGGAGCGTTGAGGACGCGGTGAACGGGTGGAATGGTGATGTGGACGCGCAAATGGAGAAGGTGGTTTACGTCTGTGAAGATCAGTTCCCGACGATATTGAAGAGGAGCGAGGTCTCGAGTACTAGCAAGGTTTACGCTGGTATTGTGCAGGTATCGGCGGAAGATATCGTTAGGCGGACGAAAGAGATTGTAGGGCTAGAGTGGAGAGTTGGAAATGAAGAGTGGGGTGGGCAGGGTAGAGAGATGGTCGTTAGAGATTTCACCGCAATTCTGGCGAAGGCGATGGAAGGGGCTGTTGGTAGATGTAAGAGGGTTTTGGAGGTTGAGCAGAGGAAGATTATGGAGGGTATCGAAGGCAGAGAGGACACGAAGAAAATTGAGGCTTTGAGGGTTGCGGTTTTGGACCATGTTGGGGTTTTGAAGAGGTGCCTGAGCCTGCACGGAAAGGTTGTAGGAAGTGGAGGGACTCATGAGACTTTAATGAGAGGTATGTTTGGCGATTTCATGACTTACGTTTCTATGTGAATATTTTGCTAACGGGTGGAATGGGTTTAGCTTTCGAACGTAACTTTGAATCAGAGCTCAAAATTCTGACCCCACTCCCAGGACTTGACAACATGGGCATGCTATCTCCTCCTCCAACAACTACAAACCGCGAGCCGATGTTTTCACCAATGTCGGATGCCCCACCCCTGACTATTACTTCGTCGATGATTCAACAAGCGCCATCAGCACCGGATCTCCATCGCACGATGTCAATTGGTACACACAAGGAGCCATCGCTACACTCCGCCCCGGAGACTCGGGAGCACTCCAAACGCGAACGACTAAGTCTGATATTCTCGGGCAAGTCACAAGACAATCTGAGTAACCACCACCACCATGAATCGAAAGACTCACAAAGCGGGTTCTCGGCCGTACAAAGGAGCAACGAGAAGGAACGAGTCCCGTTTAACGTCCGCCACGAGAGGAGTAGAAGTCGTTCGAAGGGACGGGCAGGGTCTGTTGGTAGTGGTAGACGGCCTAGTACTACAAGTTCTGCCGGAGCGCAAAAGGTTGCTAATACCCACGCTTCCGGGTCTGGGTCCGGTGGGGAAGGGAAAAAGGACAATGTTGTGGATCGAATGAATAGCACAGTCCGTAGGCGATTGAGCACCTTGGGGATTGGAAGGAAGGGAAGCAAGACTAATGTTAAAGAGAGAAGCCAGAGTCATGCGGGGATAATTGAAGAGTGAAGGACGGTGATCGTGACATTGGTTTCAACGCAAGACTGCCGTGTGGTATTTTTGCGATTCCTTGAGTTTTAGTTCTGGTTTCTTAAGGTTGATATCTTCGGGTTGTTATGATATCCTCGTCTTTTTTTTATACTTCTTTCTGTTTATTTTTCTTGCTTCTTTTCTTTCAAATAAAAGATATGGTTTGGTTTTTTGTATATTTTTTTTTGTGGTATTTCTTTCTTTCTTGTTTCTCTTTCGTTCAGCGGTTTGTGGCACTCCCTCCTTAAGTCTTTCTTTTTGTTACAGCTGTGTCTGCGCCCCCTACCGTTGAACCTGTTGGTTTCGTTTCATTTGTTATAACAAAATATACCATCACTAGCTGGACGTCCTTTTTTTCTTCTTCAGCCTTCTATTTTTCTGGCTAATTCCCTTTCTCTTAATCTTCTCCTCTTCTTCTTTGTCCTAATTTATCTATACTCCCCTTGTAAAACCTTTTGGTTGTCGTCGTTTAGCCTGCGGTTGTTTTATTTTCCTTATCTATATTTATCTTTCTTTGGTCTCTTTGGTCTCTTTGGTCGTCAGTCTTTATATAGTTGGTAGGCTTTTATAATGAAGATTCCTTCTCCCTCCTCATGACTCGTAGCGCTACCTTCTGTCGTGAGCTCAATATTGCAATGTCAAATGCAATAACACTTATTTTCAGCCCCTATCTCCGATCAGGATCGATATATTATACAAGTAAACGGTATTAATATTACTATAGTGCCATTAGATGGTTAAGGTCGCATGGATAGCGGTTGCCTTATGATGAAATACTAGTCCACTCTACCCTTCGGGTATACTCATGGACGATGTATTGAGGCCTCTAACCACTCTACGAGACTAAATATCCCTTTATAGCTCTAGCCACTTCTGTGTCGAGGCCTGGGATATCGAGGTGCTAGGAGTATACTAGTCTGTAGCATACATGCATTTCGAAACGTATTTGCACTAAGAGTAGCTTTGTTAAGGGATTATATTAGCTCGAACGTAAGGACTACATCAATAGTAGAACTGACATGGTCTTTGAGCTGAAACAACTACCATATTTCACATACAATATGAATAAGTATCCGTAGCGAATCGCTCATGCTATTGACCAGGGCTTGAAGAGATCGAATTGATAAGATATCTCGAGGAGGATAAATCCATAGAATGGATATCATGTTTACTACGGAGGTCTTATATGAGACTCAGAACTGGATGAGGGGTATGTCAAAGTCAGTGTTTCTCTGGTGAAGGTTTAGGCTCCCCTTTCTTGACATCACTTTTGCTGAGAGTGGTAGCTATATGGACTACACATGAGCTTGATATCTCCTCTTCCTCACTCCTTCTACCCTAACATCACCATTTTGTCTGAGAAACTTCAATTATCACTCTTGAGATATTCATCTCCATACCCACTCACTTTCGCTGTTTTCTAACTTACTAATTCACAATGTCAGAGCCAAAGAGAGACCCGTTCGAATGTTTGAATCCGTTCCGTAAGAGTCAGAAGAAAAGCACAGGTAAGTGCGTCTACGACGCGTCGTCTTTGATATATGAAACAAATTCATGTATTTAAACAACCTAAACCATCTCCCCACCAAAGCCACCATCGTATATACTCTACCAACTTTAAGTATATCCTTCTTACCTCTTATTCAATCCATAGATACCATCTGTTCAACAGGAAAAGGCTCAGTCGGCGCTGTAGTTTCTGTCTCTACAATGTCATCATCAAAAAAACCAGGTGGACTACCTGAACAAGCTACCACAACCCCTCGATCTACGAAGCAACAACTCCAATCGGGGAACAAACCACCAAAGTCTCCACTAGGCCACCAGCCTGATTACACGCCATGGACTAAACGAAAGGGTGGAGAAGAGTCACCACTATTTAGAAAGTCCTTGATTGGACTTCGCCCTTATAGTCCTACCCCTACTGGAGGGGTCCCCGAGGATATGAAGATTCCCCATGGATTGGAGAATCCAGTTACGAAGAAAGAGAAGGGACCAGATGGATTGAAAGAAGAAGAGACCAAGAACGTTGGTACACATGAAGAGAACAACGATGAGGCTTTGACGGATGATGAGGATAAAGATTGGGAAGATGAAGATGGTGGGAATGGGCACTATGAACCGAGGTAGAATCCAAGGAAAAAATCGAGATGTTTGATTCCTTTTATCAAGCTAGATAGCTGACTATAATTATATCGATCTTTTAGTCCTGAGGTCCTTGCTACACCAATCATTCGTCTTGTTTTGGACCACACAGATTCATCCAACCACGACGAAAAGGTCACGTTCCACGTCCACAAAGGACTTCTCAAGAAATCATCCTTCCTTTGGGCTTGTCTCAGTCCCCATACCGAAGAACTTATTCTTGATGATAGACTCAAACCATACGCCGTCGATACTATCATTCAATTTCTTTACACTCATGAAATTGATTATCGACATCAATTCGGTACTGTCGAGGATGCAGAAAAAGATTTTGACAAAATTACTACGATCGAATGGACCTGCTGCTACCTTGGTGTTCCAGCTTGTCGCGATAAGGCTTTTCAAAAGATCGAGACTGCTTATAGGGTCTTCGAGTTTGGGTATAACCAAGGCGCTGTTCAGATGAGGATCAAGATGACTACGTGGATCTATGGACTCGATGAGGGATATGTTGAGGCGGGTGGATGGGTTCATCGAATGCGTAGAAGGGTTTTGGCTGGCTGGTGCCGTGATAGTATGAACCCTCCCTGTTTTTACTTGAAAATCTGGCTTGTCTAACATGTGAATTTATCATGCAGTTTCCTTGATTCGAAACGATCAGAAGCTTCTCGAAACATTCGAAAATACTCTCTCAGAGTATCCTTCGTTCGCCTTCGATCTTGAAGAGTTTCTTACCGAACGTGCCAGAGAGGAACCAAAGATGGAGAGTAGACTCGAGGTCTTCAAAAAAGCCGAAAAGGCTGGAATGGAAAGATTCGAGAGACGACGTGCTTTCATGTTCCCAGGAACTCTCTCCCATCCGAGTAAACTTCAACTTCCGTTTCTTCGACCGAAGAAAGCTACCACACAATTGCCTGCATTTCCTTCCGGCCAACTACAAACTGCTCATACTATCAACCCTTTCGCTTTATCGGCTGATGCTCCGAGCTTTGTACCGGGTGGCTCAAAAGGATTTGATGGTGATGCCTCTGGGCTCAAGACTCCCACCCATACGCGACCAGTTGATAGTGTCACGCCTAGCAAGTCTGATCTTGAGCCGAAACCCGAGGGGCCTCCATTGAGGAAGCGAGCCTCGAGAATTGGTAACCTCGACCAAGTTATTAAGTTCCTCGGTTCGCAGTCGGTACGAAAGTAATTACTTTCACCCTGATAATCTTTTACCATTTCCAGGTGCTCCCTGTACTTTTCTTTTTCTTTTCTTTTTTTTACTTGCTACTTATGGATGGCGAGGTTCGGGATGAATGAACAGATGGATGAATGAACACGCGACAGACACGTTTAATATGAAAGGGTATGTGGGGACTTTCTACTGCAGTGAAATGGAAGTGAATTTATCTTAGCGCATCGGCCGGTGTTATGGAATTCGGGTTTATTTTGTACTATAACTTTCTATGCGCCGGGGTTGCTATTGACCTCCCAGCACATGCTAGCTTTCAAGACTCGATAATGTTAAAAGCAATGCAAGAAAAATTCGAAATTTACCTCCCATCTACCTTCTAGAGTCCTCCAATATATCCCACGCTACCAAAAAGCAATATGAAACAATAAAATGACTATTTACATGTCGAGTCTTCGAATATATAGCTTGAAATCAGCTTATGCCTTCCCGGCAGCGGCATCCCTCTTTTCTTGGAGCCTTCGGATATGGCTGTTGATAAATTGACCTGACAAAACCTTTGTTGGCACATATCGAGCCCCCTGTATCTCCCCCAAGCAGTTGTCACTCCCACATTCACACTTAAATGCCTGCGCCATATCCCACTCGGTACTTAAATAATTGAAGGTGATAGGCTCCCCTTCCTGGATGTTCCTTACAGTCCTGACCTCTCCCTTATCGGTATCAAAAACAACATTGGGATTACAGGAATGGTTCGCATAGAGCAGGTCCGAGTTTAATTCGATATGGTCCGTTTCGGAGACTTGAACGGAGCTGTACGCTTTTTCGGAAGCTGGGGTTGCAGCAGAGAAGTCGGCAACCACGGTATTTGCAGAAACGGGGTTTGAAGCCGAGGCATATTTAGAAAAGGAACCTTCTTTATAGGTTTTAATTGTGATGAAGTTTGGGTGCGAAGGTTGGGCCCAGTGGGGGACTTGTTCGACAGTCATCCTTTCTTCTTCTTTTAATGTTTCTTTGCTTTTATTGCGTTGTTTTTGTGGGATAGCGGATTAGGAAGTTGGATGGATTGGGCCGATCTGTACTGTGTGCCTGAGCGACCAGGTCTAGGTCTAGGTATATATGTACGAGACAAGAGTCTTTGAAGCTATTTGGCGTGCGTGGCGATACCGTTGGGATATAGAGTTCAATCGACTGTATTTAAGATCGATGTCTTTCTTAAGCTTAAGGAAGGAGGAGGAGATTTTCCGTCCGATACCCAGGTTAGAAGAGCTAGTTCTTATATAAACTTCTAAGAGCCGCTCTAACCAACTAATCATTCATGCGCGTGCCTCTCCGCCGTAGTTAGTGTCCCTTTCTTCCCCACGTCATGGCATTTGGCATTTGGCATTGGCGGCCCTTTTTTTTTTTCTTCAGGAACGGAATTTTCTTTTCCTTCTGTCTTGCGCCCCGGTCCGGCTAGTTCTTCCTTGATCATGGATTAACATGACCCTCACTCGCTTTCGTTTTCCACAAAACCTCGGTTATGAGGGGCCGAACGAAGGGACGCTAGTTATGCTTTCGATGGATGCGGTTGAGTTAGCGGGTAACCAGCTGTACCAGTTAATATGCATGTAGGGCAATCCTTCACTCTTTTTTGTTTTTTGCGTGTTTCTTCGGTAGATGAGATGAGCTCTTCATCGTTCCCCATTCTTATGCCTTTTTTTTTTTTTTTTTTTTTTTTGAAATCCCTAGCTTTCGTCATATGTTAAAAAGAGAACAACCGGTGCGCCGGGTGTGGGGAAATCCGAAGAAACGCAATTGGCATTACTCCGTACCCTCTGTCAGTTTTTTTAGTCATTTTTTTAGCGCCCCGCCGCCGCCGCGGATTTTGCATTGGCCTTTGAAAGCATATGTCAGGTGGGTGACGATGGCGTGTTTTGCATTAAGAACCACCACCATCACTAAACCCCCTGTACTCCAGATTCGCGGACAGACGGATATCTGGACGTGAGGTGAGAGTGGAGGGGTTAAGGGAAAATAGGAGTTATATGTGGGGTGGGTTTATCCTTTGCATGTCACTTTTTTCCATCTTCCCGCTGAACTCGATTCGATTCGACTTGGGTGCGCCCATGCAGGACTGACGACGTCAGGGCGTACGTTACTGATTGTGGAGCTAAAAGCTTAAAATATTATTTGATCAATTGACAACGCGGCTTATTATATTTCTTTTTCTTTTTTATTCCTTTGGGCGCAGGGTTTTATTTCTTAATTAATTTTCGAAAAGTGGGGCGCGTGTCGGAGATGCATATGACGAGCCTAGGTACGAGGGACTCGGAGATTCGGCGGTGGAGGGTTTGAGAACCTGAGATCATGTTATCTCGTTGTATTCTTTTTCTTCTCTTTTGCGGTAAGAGGGAAAAATGGAAACCGATAGCGATTCGTCGATTCCTGGAATGTAAAACGCAAGAGCGGGTCGGCACGACGTCGTTTTACACCCATTTATTGTATGGCTAGGCTGCAGAGTGCATATATCGCTCATGTGTCTTTATACTCGATGCTCATTTGCATGCTCATTTGCATCTGCATATATATGGTATCGGCAGCGCACAGCGTGCATGCCGGCTTGTTCGAGGTATATCCCCCATTGGATTGCGTATTTGGAGGGGGCAGTCAATCAATCAATGAAAGCCTTGAAGTATTTCGAAATATTCTGATTTGCAATGCAATTGGGCTGTAATATTCAGGCAAGGTGTTTCTTGTACAGTTTGTATTGCATTGCATTGGAATGTCTGGGTGATATCAGCCTCGAATCCAGGGTGACATGTATCTTGTCGATTGCATTGCATTGATTGAGTAACAACATGCATTGTTATCGATCGCGATCGAGGTGGGCGGGCCTTCCAAGCTGTGGGATTCATTTTGAGATGTGGGAACGGAGACAACGCAAATGTTGCGAAATACCACATTTGCATGTGTTTCAATGTTCTAGCTAGTACCGTGACGGCTTGTTATCTATGAAAGCTTTCGCCTGTCAATGAAGTTTTAATTTTGGGAATTGAATATGGTTCTTATGTTAAAACTTGCAGTAAAGTATATGAATGATGGGGATGATTTGTCAGGTGGTGTTCGGAGAATATTGTTGAGGGTAGACGGTGGAGGTATTAGCAGTCTTTTGTCCCTTACATAACATAACCTGATTCTCTAGATCTAGAGCAGACTGTAGAAGAGATTGTTCCAAAGCTTAAGAATTGTCCAGTCTGTGAGTTCTCACTGCAGTGTGCATATGCATATAGAATACGATGTGATTGCGAGTTTCCTCTATAAAGCTAGCTTTGCTGTAGATATATTGACTTGAGGGATTCCAGGTTTGTTTGCGTCTGCATGCATGATCTTCCAAGCGTTAGGCAAGTAATTGGATGCATTTATTTTAGATCTATAGAAATGATGATATTTTTTCGGTGTGTATCTATCGTCGCCGTCTGCAGATTGTGACTGGTATTAGACTAGGCCAATACGGTTTCGCCCTACGTACTCTCTCCCACATCTCTTTCAAAAGAGATGTGCCCCGATAAGGGCTTCATGAATACTCGAAACTGCATCTAAGCTTCTTTATCTCCGTGATTAATATGATAAGGTGATGACAAATGCATTGTAGCCAGTCTGTACTTCTAGGACGATATTACTTCTAGCTGAGAGCTTATAGCGAGCTAACTCTAATCGGAGTCATGCAAGCTCTCCCAGTTAACATATCTAATCGATGAACAAAATACCCATGTCGATACCCCGCTATGTAAGCGGTTGTGGGTTCTTATGTCCCTAATACCCAAAAGCCACGCTCATGCGTAGCTACATAATACCATTACGTGTACACCTCAATATTCCTTGATTTATAACTCGCAGCTGTGGAGAATCGAGCTTACGAGCCGTCTCTCTGTTTCAACTGCCTCCTGATCAAGGAAGTTGATTAAGGAAGTTAGAGAGCCCACTTTGTAACGCATCTTCTTAGACACGGCAGTGAACATTTCGATTCTCTTTGAACCTCCCGGGTTCTTACCCGGAGCCCCTTGCCGTTATTATCAAAAATCTTTCACTCTCTTAGCTGAGGCATCGCCGGTACCCATCGCGTTGAATCCGTTAGAAAGATAGTAGTCTAATTTCGACTTAAGTGCTTTGGAAATATATGTACCTGTGAGATTCATACCTCTCAGGAACTTTGGCTAGTCGTTTTAGAAGTAGCTTGTATCCGGTCACCGTTTCGAAGTTCTCGACCAGGAAATCCATATTTCTAGGCACCAATTACTACCCACACGGTGTTATCATATTGGCAACATTGGGGGGTTCGCTGTAAAGTTGCTCGCAACCTTAAGTCTGGAAAAGTACTTGCCGGATTTAATATTTTTGCGACCGTCCGAGCTCCCCTGTACACACGCAGGTGGTAATTATACCTTTTGTCAAAATTTCTAAGCACATTGTAGTATGTAGCACCATATCGATTCGTGAATAGCTAGTATCGACTATAGTATACACCATTTGTCTTTCCAAACTAGACTAAACACTTAACATTACTAACCAACAAATCGAGAGAGAAAAACCAACCGACTAAAAGATCACATTTATAAAACGCTTGTAAGGCGATTTATATGACCTGTCAGCCCTGATGACATAAATCCACCTTGTCAGGAACATAGGAACAAATTGCCTCTTTCCTATTCTGTGCGGCGGCCCGGGAACTCAAATGCGGCATAAAGTACTGCCTGCAAGTCATTTTTCTTTCTATTCAAAGGTCGATAACCAGCGAATTACTCCTCTCTGCATAAATTTCCTTATCCAACCTGCATACAAAACGACCCGAAGCCCCCACTCTGACAAAGCCAGCCCAAAAAGGGACAGGACACGAAACAACACCACAACACCAAAACAGCCACAAAGTTAAGAAGCTTTTGTAGGGTTAGATGCAGCTGAGGGAGCTACTGAGCCTAGCGAGCAGCTCGAACCGCCTAGCTTATCTGGTGCTTGGTGAATCCTTCGGGGCTCTCAAAGGGGGTTATATCGGGAGCATTTGTAGAAAACTAGTGAATTATTGAAAACTATTATTAGGAGAAGAAGTGGAAAACCTTTTGATTTTGGCATGCATATCAACGTCGGCGCGGGGAAGTCGAACTGGAAAAACGACATGATCGACGTCTACCCTCTCGTCTGAAGAGAATGGAACGAGTATCAGCAGGTATCAGGGGTAATAAGAGGGCGGTAGGGTCTAGTCATGCGGTGTTCTTTGAAATTCGAGGCAGATGTGTAAATATTTCTTTCAATTTGACACCCGCCCCTGGGGGGTACTGGGTGTCTACACATCCCTCAGCGGATGATCCTGATCCTGATGATGATTGCGTGGAAGGTCGATCCATGGTCTCCAACTAGTGAGTTAGTTAGCCAAACTTGTTGGTCCGGCCGATGGGATATCTCGGTTCCGAAGGTTCGTCGACGAGGCAAGAGGATCCCCGTCGACCAACAGGCTATAACATCCCCACTTTCGTCCATCTGAGTGCGGGATGGAGAGGTATTCCTGGCAGTGTAATGTCATCGAGGTGGCCAATGGTACCACTGTGATCAATCGTTAGCGCCCCATCCCCCTCCTGTTTCGTCAAGCCATGTCCATGTACCATGGCGATATCGATGCAGTCTACAGGATTTTCGGAGTTTGTGAGCCGTGTATTCACCGATGGTCAGTCGGCCTCATGACCAGGATCCTGATCAATGTAAACTGAGACCTTTTGGGACTTGAAACAGCTATACGGGCGACATAAATATAACAAGACGACATGTTTACACAGCTAAGTTATAATTGTTATACTACTACAGCCGCGGTGCTAGCCTTCAGGTAGCGCTGAATATGTCAACTGATCATGATATCTAAAAGATGGAGCGGCAGGATATGCAACTTCTCGAACCATAACTATTTCCGGCAGATATATTTGATGCATCATGCATGCATCTTGTTATTTCGCAGACACGGCATATTGCATTTCTAACAGGGTGTTCCTTGAAAATATTTATCCACGAAAGCAACTTTGAAACTCGGAAAGGGTTGCACCGTTGATAGACGTACAAAATCGACTTTCCTTCAACAAACTATTGTATGTATGTTTAAACGTTTTTCGTATCGATATCGAATACCTAGTCACTTTCCCTTGAGCCCTACTTTAGTTGATTCAAGTTTTTTGGCCTAACGACTTGGATTAAAACCCCGTTTTCTTTCTTCAACCTCCAAAACCAAGCATGGACTAGCTAACCGCAAGAGAAGCCTACCAAATGCCTACGCTAGAAGGACATGACACTTTCCGAGCTTCCTAAAAGCGCTTAAACTTCACAACTTCTGCATCTTTGGCCCACTGGTAACAAACTACATCTCTTGAAACGTTAATATATAGAAAGTTCATCGAGCCGTTGGGTGGATCTAGATGAATTTGTACAACAGGGGATATTTCCGGCCTTCCGTGCACATTGACGATATGGAGAAGGTATACGCAAGTTTCAACGTTTTGTGAATGTTTTTTCTTCACATGTGAGCTTCTTCTATTCCGTATGTATATGTGGGGCTCTTACAAAGTCGAAGGCAATCGTGATATTGGGGGTTAGGACGTATGACTCCCTGTGGTTTCATCAGGCCGCCAATTCTTACCTTGTTTGAAAGGTACGGAGAATGGTTGAATAACTTGCTTAGTTTCTAGCTTGAGTTCAAGGCATCTAGTGCGACTTACGAGTAAAATGATTTCGAAAGGTCAAGTTGGCCACACATCCACCCTACGAACTGCTGACCTTCCACACCAACCAGATTTCTCACAGGGCTGGGCGCATATACACCAAAACATTTTTGGAAGAGAAAAAAATTCAAGAAGAAAAAGAGACACCTTCTCAGGATATCTAAGCTTCTGCCTTGCCGCTTACCACCGGCAAGTTGTTTATTTGTGGGAAGAACTGAAAACTCTAAATGAATTCATACTGAACAAATGGTAAGTTCCGACGGTCGTTGAAAAAAAGAGAGAAGAGTAAAGTTTATTGTCCCCTCGTTCTGTCTGACTTTCCAACGAACGTGGTCAGGTAAAGGATATGAAATTGTTTCACTTAAAAACCACCGCAAGAATCACTCTCACAGTCCGTGTAGTGGCTGGTGAAGAGGCTTACTCCCAGGCATGCAGCAAGACTTATGATATTGAGAAGTCACCAGCCACATGAAACTCTGTTTATCGAGAGACAGATGGCGGGAGTTCTTTTCTCTCTCCTCCTTGATACCGAAAGTTTACACGCTTAGGTTCCATAAAAAAAGTTTTTAAAGTTTTTAGTTTTGTTGAACGGACGCGTGATATCGTGAACAGCGGGGAGATTTTGGAGGGGCGTTGGAAGAGAGGTGATGAGCAGTTTGCATAAGAGTAATTATAGAGGATGATATTGAGATTGGAAAAGATAAGTGTTAATGTCTATGTGAAGTTTTTCCTGCATACAAAAAAAATCAACTTTTTTCTTCCCTTACTCGGGTCATAGAATCATGTGCTTTATGCCTCATGCTTGTTTCGTCGTCAAAAACGGACAAAATATAGAAAATAAAACCAATGAGGTAGTAAAATAAACAAGAGGAAACAGGAACTCCCACGTGTGTGCCGGGTCTAATGCGGATTACAAGATGTCAACTGTAAAGGAAATGAAAATGCGAAAGGGAAAGAAACAAGAACGCCGAGACTGAGAACTGCGCCACCAGATGATTATGTACAATGATATTGAAAAGTTATTCACAAAGACGATAATGTCGTCTGTCTAGGAATCAAACGCCGAAGCTCGTCTCCGGGATGGTCAAAGATATTAAGGAAACATTGTCTAAGAGACGAGAGAAAAAGGAAAGATAGAAGAGAAAGGTTCGTGGAAGCCTGACCAATGGCTCTAGAAGCCTAGGCAACAGAGGTAGGGGAAACGGAGCGGCCGGAGCGAGGGGAGTTGGCTTTCTTCTCCTTGTTTATAGCTAAAGTCTCAGCTATGGTGGTCTGAGTGGAGTTTTCAAAGCTGTAGACCCTAGGCTGAGGTGGAGGAGGTGGTGGAAGTCTCCTCTGTTGGAAGAAGGCTTGTTGCTCAGGAGTAAGGCCGAAAAGAGAGAGACCAGACGGTGGGATAGCACCAAGTGTAGAAAGGACTCGACCGGCACTAAGAGGCTGTGGCAGGGTCCGCGGGTTGCTGCTCTTTTGGTCGTAGATAGATGGAGTCGAGGTCAAGGATAACGAGTGAGCATGACCATGGCCAGAGGTGGGATGGTAGTTGCTCGTAGTCGATGAAGGGACGATAGGAGTTACCAAAGATGGTTGGTACATTGACGAAGTTGAGATGGGCATATATAAACTGGGTGAAGTGAGAGCTGGCTGGCTAGGCAGCTGGTAGCCTGAATTTGCCGCTAAGGCTGGTTGCTGAAGTGACGGGAGCATGTTGTAGGAATCATGGCCTCCCGGTTGAGGAGCAGACATTGGCCTTTGCTGGACAGTAGCAAATGGCGAAGCCGGTTGACTCTGTGCATATAGAGACGGAGCATACTGAGATGGAGTATACTGAGTCTGCGGAGTGTGAGGAAGCTGAGTATACTGCTGAGGAATATACTGTCCAGCTGCACCCAAAGGCACAAGGGAAGGCAGTTGAGTCTGGCATGTGCTACCCAATAGCTCAAGGCCGTCGCTGTCGTTTGGATGAAAATTATTATATGTAGCTTTATAATCACGGCGTCTTCGACGGCGGCCACCGGTATTCACGAACCTAGGAAAGTTTGGAAAGAAAGGAATGACTGGCATAGTTAAAGATAGATCCTCTTCTAGAGAGTCTGTGTAGACGTCTTCAGAATAGTCGGTTGGATAGAAGGGAACGGCGGAAGCGGGGTATATAGGATCCAGGTTGTAGGTAGTTTTAGGAACCTGAGTATCAAGATTGGAAAGAGGAGAAAAGAAATAGGTTGGTGGGAACGCCAGTTGCTTTTGTAGAGGCAAGTCGGACACTTTCTTCTCAAGGGTATCTGCTCTTTGTGCGAAACGTTGACGAGGTTGGTCTGTGCTCTGGAAAAACTTTACTTGGTTGGTACAAAGTTCGACAATGTTTCTACTGTTTAGTGAGTGGTGAGCAGGTTTTTTTGGAAGTCCCTGAGGAACATCAAAGGCTCTATATACGTAAGAAGGTATTGATGCTCAGACTTGTGGCCATCGCGGACCAAGGCCTTGCTTGGAAGCTGCAGGGTTACCAAGGACCTGGCGGATTCCGGTGAAGCCCAAACAAGTTGCTGGTATGTAACATAGACAAGCTGTTGTGTATAACTTGCTTGAGTATAGACTGATATGCAGACAAGGCTTAACGAAATTGATGTTTGTGGTGCTTATTTCTTGTTATGCTCTTTTCTTTTTGCATCTTTCCTTTGTATCAGGAGACGTCCTTGGGGGGACTGACTACGATCAAGGGTGCAATTTTAAGTATTCCATTTGATGTGGGAGCAGAATATACCTAGTAGGAAGCCCCATCGTATAATAAATCTTTCTGTATGCCCTTTCCCCATGGCGCGCATTTCAATTGGCGTGTGTCGTGCATTCAGATTCGGGGCTGCAGCTGGGAGGTCGGGAGGCTACTGTTTGAGGTTGACCTGGGGCAGGTGGTGTTGAGTGTGTGGTGCGGCCACTCCCAAGTCCAGAACACCACAGCTCCCCACAAAACCCTGAAAAACCTTATGGCAAAACTTGCCGTAGATGAATTTTCGACGGGAAAAGGGAACGAGGCCCCTTCCCCTAGTTCCATCGCCCACAATATGAGGCCAAAAATATATTTCGTTGAATTCATTTGACTAAGGACAAGAGTCTTTCGTAATGCTATAAGAAATAGCTGTGTTTGCGGATCCATGTTTTCCGAACCGATTCGTTTGTGGTCCCACCTCAGTACTTGTCGACAGTTTCAACGCCCTGTCGAGTGGGGCCCTATCTTCTACTACACAGTAGACAGTGGTCGAGTACCACGCTGCGGCAGTTTCTCGGCCAGTAGATTCCTTCAAGTTGAACGGTTGGCTAAGGACTCCAATGCAGATCGATTGATATAATGACAGACAACATTATCGAAAGGGATTCCGACGAGTCGCATCGATCGTCAATGCAGTGCGATATCTACGTCGCAAAGTTAGTATTCTCTTTCCTTTGACCTAAATATTCGCTTTCTAGAATATCAATCTGCGGTAAACGGACAAAATTTCTGTCCCATGTTCCTCGTTAATGAAGTAGCTGCGACTCAGCCCAAGCAAAAATCGTTCCAGTTTTTGCTACGCTTAATGTGGAAGGTATCCGGTAGACGACCGTTCTGTATCGTGACCTAAGGAAATTTGGGGGCAAACATGCCCAAATTTTAGTTAAGTTTAGCCCTTCGGCTTTCGCGGCGAGGAACAAGACCTGCGGAAGGAAAATTGCCTCCAGCTCGCGCGACAGCTCGAAATCTCCACTAGTATGATATATTTCCTCACTTCAACATCATCCTTCATTTGGCCTGATCCAATATCCGGAGTCGTAATTTTCCTAAACATAGTTTTAAGAACCCTCATGTAAAGCGATAAAGCAATGAAGAAATCAACGTGTAAAAAGAGCAGGGAATAACCCAAACACAAGCGAGAGACACAACCGAACCTGGATAAACCCAGATATCGCGTCCACATAATGCCGGCACTGGGCTGTCACATTTCTTGGAAAGGATGAGATGTAGCACCATCGAAATCCTGCATTGGCAGAAACACTCTCCGTGAAGTTCCCTGGAAGATCTTAACTCCTCAAGACGACAGGATCGCAATCAGATCTGATCGATTTTAGTAATTTTCTAGAAGACTTCTCCCGCCAGCCACAGGTACCGATTTTGAAACGCGGAGCAGGGGCTCCAAATCCAACATTTCTCAACGCAATTGCCCAAAATGGCACAGAGAGGTCTCCACTTTATAGACCTGCATGCAACTCCACGTAACGCAATATGCCAACAGAAAACCTTGCCCCCTTTCGCAGTTAGGTGGTAGTTAGGATTAGTCGTACTTAGCCGTCCGCCGTCGCAGCTGCATACAAGCTCGCCTTTCCGGACGACACCCTGGTCGAGATTCCTCGCTATTATATCGCGGAAATTAGGACGTGCATCAACGTTGGTCGGCATAAATACAATGTCGAGCTCCTGGTGTCTCAACATGGTCTAGAAAGGATAACATACCCCTGCTGCCAGAAGTTTTCCAGAAGGTATCAGGAAGGAGATCCTAGTTGATCAATTGATTGCCAAACCGAAGCAGCAAAGCAAGATCCAGTATTTCCCATGACCGCATCGGTATGGGTGGATGATCTTGCTTGTATCAAGGATAGAAATATGCACATGCGCTCCGGGATGATTTCGAACTTTAGAGCTAACCTAGTGAGCCCGGAATTTCCATCCCTGAACCTTGAAAACTGATATATCTTTTGAATATTCTCTTGCATAGTAAGAGCCATGTCAGAGCTATCGATGGGGCGGTGCTATCTTCGCTTAGGGGGTTCTAGAGTCCTTCTAGAAGTTTGCCCTTTTCGATTGCTATAGATTTAGCCTTGTCCAACATGTAGCTCAATCGTGCTACGCATTGATCAGATAGACTTTCACGGCAAGGGCACACTGACTTCGATAGCGACACAAACCTTAGGCTAGTTAAGAACCAAAGAGAAGATCTCTACTCACGGATTTGAGCGCACACCTTCTGGAAATGGACATGCGTCTGACGTTTACCTCCAACAGGCTGCATGTATGAAGCATAACGGATAGGCGATGGAGGCGCAATTCAGTTGGCTCTCTATGAAGACATCGAATCGCGAGGATGACGATGTCGCATCTATTTTGGGATCTAGAAACTGAATTTCGACCTAAATAGTGGATTGTGGGAGCTTTAGTATCGTTCTAACCGGTTGTAGAAATGTTTACGTCGAGCTGAACTTGCATCAGTTAGGCTAAGTTGTGGCAGAGCACAAGTTGTTTAGTATGTACGTCCCAGGACTGAAGCTACGATAGTATGATTGCAATTGAACGAACGGAGAAACAGCGCAACGCATAATATCCAACACTCTACGTCTGAAATATTCTCGTATTACTGGAGAAGAGAAACGGTTTCTAGTTTACAAACATCATCTACCCTTTGAAAAGAATTCGATGATTTCGATGCCAAATAACTATTATCTATTTTTAGGAGGCTCTGTAAACCTTTGAGGGGTCCATGCGCAAATATACTTTAAAAGAAAAAACAGGCTTCTGCCAATACTCATAGACCTGTGTGCATTTAGAGACCTTCGAACACAATAGTAGTTCGAAAATTTATGCTTTATTATTATTTCGTAGTGCCCATACGCACATGCAACAAGCAATTGGCTACTCGGATTAATGCCAGTTATGTCAAATACTTCATGGGCAGCATAAAGCCTGGCCACCCAGCCTCACTTATTTGAATATAATACTTCTTTGCCATGATGCTGATTAATGGATGGAAGTTTCGCCCATCACAAGATTACCTGCGCAAAGAACGTTAATAATGAGACCTCGGGATCCGACTTTGACGTTCAATATTGTCGGCTCCGATGGGTCTTCGGACTTGATTAGCTCAGTTTCAGTATCTAACAGCTCCTCGTTTTTGACACCCTGTAAAGATATCTTTCTAATCGTCGATATTGTCGAAATTGTGGAGCCAGACTTGGCGATGGATGGCTTAGAGTAAATCAGAGATTGGTTTTGATAAGGCTCAGTAATATCGGAAAGAATCTGTGGGGTTTTGGAACCCGTTGTTGCTTCACCTTGCACGTTGATTTCGATGTTTCCATCAATATTGACAACATCACTTTCCATACACTGTAGTGGAAACTGCTCGAAGTGCATATCCTCATCCATTTGAAACACGAGAGAGGACGGGCTTGTCCCAAGATCTCTAGACTCATTTGTGAAATATCGTTTCAATGGTGGTTTTTTTGTTTTTACCAGTGGTGTTTTTTGTGTATCCCCGCTGCTCTGTTTTTTATTTTCGTCTTCATGTTTGTTATCTTTCAAGCGGCGAGGACTATTTTGAAAGAAGTTATTGATTGCTGCAAACGATGCAGCGGCCTCCATGTCCTTGGCAATATTAGGGCGAGATCGTGAAGGCGATGGACTTTTCGAAAGGGATTTTTTCTTGAAATTGAGACGTCCATGTTTGGGAGATTCAAAACCAATGATTTTTTCTAGATTCGATTGGGTTCGGAGCCTAGACGCTTTGTTATTTAGTACTTTCTTTATCGGAGAGCATTCCGAAGGGTTTAAAGTTGTCTTCTCCGAAAGTTGCAGGGTGGGTTTGTGGTCTAGCTCATTTTTGGGGTTGGGTTCTTCCATGGGCCCCGTCCCAGAAGCAGATGTTATCGGTGTCGCATTAGCTGGTAACCTCACAGGAGGGACTCTTCGTGGAGTTGGAGATATTGTGGCAGCCCTTGTAGGAGACAATAACTTTATATTTTCAGGCTTGTGGGCTACTCGACTCTGAGGCTCCGGGATAAGTTCTAGAGGAGGTCCTTTCTGCTTTAAGGATCGGATAGGCGGCCTTGTAGTCATTCGACGAGGATCAGGGATTAAGATGGCTTCGTCATCCTCACTATCCGCTATGACCAAGGTATCAAGATCCGGTATGTGAACTGGAGCGCGTTTGCTTCGCCGCTGTGGACTAGGCCGGGGCGGTGACCACCTAACAGCGTTACCCATGTCGGAAGAGACTTTGGCATCCACCGTTTCATTTATGCTCTTGGGCAAACTATGCACCTTGGAAGAACCTGCGTGCACTGGCCTCATGGTAATTACGCCGCCGTACTTATTCACGACTAGTTCATCCTGTAGAAAGTTTGTTAGAATGGCTCAGGGGAGTATACACGTCCATCAATGCCTTTATTTATTCGACATACTCTTGCTTTCTGAAGAACTTCAACTCTCTCTATTAGAACGTCCGGTGGTATATCAGAAAAGTGCTTTTGCAAAGTCTCCATAGCTGCAGAACTGAAAGGCTGTCCGTTCTTCTGTGCCTTCAACGCAAGACCTACTAACGTCTGTCGTGATTTGTTAGCACCGGCCTCAAAAATTGTATGATTATATTGTTATAAGGTCTTCGGCTTTATAGACTCGGTAGAGTTACCATATTGACGCTTCCACTTCGTTTTCCACTATCCATCATGATAGAATGTAACGTTGATATCGATCCGGTTATAATTATAAGTATCTGCAGTTGCAAGTTGAGGAAGTTAAGTTGATGTATCGCAGTTGATGCCATTTTTGCTATCTCTTTGGTTTGGTGTTTTAAACATACCCTGGCCTGGCTGTGGGCCGACGACTATGTTATTTACCGAAATAATTAATTTTTAATTATTAAATGTCTTGCGACATGCATTAAAGTTCCTGTTGATCAAATCGCGATCTAGATCTGTTAGATGAAGAGATCTGGCGCTGTGTAACATGGTCCAGATCTCGTGTGTAACCCCATCAAGCTCCCTGGTTAGGCAACACAACTTTTCCAACACTTCAAGATCACCACCACTGGTTGAAGTCCCTAGACGATTTTTATTAGCTCAGAAACATTGAAAACAAAAAAATAAAAAAATAACTTCTGGCAAGGGTGTGGCTAAACAGTGGCGGATGCTTAATGCCTAAAAATATCCTAGCTGTTATATTAGCCAACGAGTTTACACGTTAGCGATGTCTTAAGTTATCGACCAGGGGGAAAGCTTGAGTCAGCGATTAGATGCGGCGTAAGAGACATCTTTCCGGCCGGTGCTACTAGCGAGACCCACCATGTTTGAGACCGAGATTTGTGAAGGAATCGCTTCATTGTCTAACATCAATAGAGAAAATTTTTTATTTTTTTATTTTTTATTTTTATTTTTATTTTTTTTGGATCCCGAGAAAATGCCACTTCGAATATTAATTTAGGATCCAACTTCTCCGCCTTCAAACAGATGACAGAATGCACGTACACTATGGCGAGATTCTATAATCCGCGAAAAATTAAGCTAGGATATCGATGTTGGGCTGCAGGAGTATTCAGTTTCACCGTCGACAGTCCACGTGAGTTACCTCGTATCGTGGTCTGATGCGCCCCACAGGTGAAATATTTGTAAAAATTTAGCAATCGAATGAGGTCCGAAACTAGCGATCGGTTTCTGTCCGACAGCTATCACATTCGATCAATTCAAATATGTGGACTTATCAATTACTATATATATCGCGGTGATAGATCGATGGCTGGTAAGAAAGCGAATGTGACATTCCTTCGTCGGCATTACGTCTTGCTTACAAAAGGGCCGAAATCCCGGCGAAATTAATCTATTTAATTCAGACAACCCCGCTACTGCAGTGTCCCCGCGGGCGGGAGGGGGGAGAGCACAAAAAAAAAAAAAGCCAGATAACAGCTGAGGTCGACGGTCGATTCTTTAAGCTTTGATAGTCCTGCTGCCCGTGCATTATCATGTACCATAAATAAGTTGAGAGTCGATATAGCTATATATGGGAGGATCATCTGATCTAGAACCAGGGACTGTCTCGATTGGCCTACACAAGCCCCCCCTTGTTCTATACGGATATTAGTTATCAATATTATCGGCCGCCCGCATGAATAAACCTGGTAGCTTGGATGCAAGGCGTAGCTCTCAGCAGGGCCCGGATACGAGGTCCTAATGGCCGTATGCACCACTTTTATAAACTTCTTTATAATTCTGATCTCGGAACAACATCTGAGTATCAAGTGCAGCGTTTTATTCGCTTAATTGGCATGGACACGTGCTCAGAGCCAACAGGGAGACCCCCTAAATATCTTTCCGTAGCTTTTGTGAAAGTGAGACGGAATATATCGATTGAGGCTAAATACACCCTTTCCTATTCTAGGTAGGCTCGAGAGCGGGTGATATGGTGATGCTCATTGATTGGAATGATAGCCTAATTCTTAAACGGAGTTAAAACGCGATATCAATTATCTGCAACAGGAAGTGGTCTATGCTAGTGTGGATCCCAAGCTGTCGGCGTGTGCGGAATGTACTTACTATTACATCTTGCATGCTGAAATTTCGTGCATCATGCATGTCCTGTGCTCGGATTGCAAACGCCAATTGTAATAAGGCATATACATTATCTTGAACGCAAATATAATAGAACAAGGTTAGACATGTTAACTATAAATTGAACACGAGCATCCAAGCAATTGATCAGAAATCCCTCGCTTTCGCTTCCAAAGTTTTACTAGTTGCTTCCATGGTTGGTTAGAATATCAACCAGCCTATTCAGTACTCGAGACCTTTGTCTTCAAGTATCCTACTCCAACACCTTAAGCCAACACAATTTGGTGACTAGATGCAACATTAATACCATCCCGCATTATAGCACTATAGATCTATCAGCAGCTTCTTCATTCAAGATATTGGTAACTAATTCCATGGACATAGGCTGCAAATTCCATAGCGCTAATATACAATATTTCCAGGCCAGTCGGAGGAATTCTAACATAAGTGGTTATGAGACTAGTTGCCCGCAATATGGTGCCAAATACAGGAGTTCTTTCATTTACGAGACTACCTATCGAAATTGAATTTTCAATTCTAGACCAGCTTCACTGGACGCAATACCATACTGCTTCGCAAGTGTGCAAATTATGGCGTAAATATCTAAAGCGCAACGCCAAGCCAGTATGCTATCATCAGTGGCCACGGTTATTCCCTAAGTCTCCAAAACGACACGATAATCTAATATCACAATTTCGACGCATGGATATTTCGCAATATCACAACATACGAGACAATCCTCCTGGATTCGTTTTTGTGCACGAATTGATTTATCGAGGAGGAATCACGTTTTGTGTCCAAACAACACCAACGGGCGAAGATGCAGGATTCGGGAGGCCCCGAGATATATATCTCCCGAGCTATCTAGCTGATTCTATGAAAAGTGATGGGGATAGAAACCGCGAATGGAGGCTTTTCCTAGGGGGTATGACATTTGACGGAACATACCGTCGAATCAATACTCTTGCTTATCTCAACCATCCAGTCTTCCCAGTTGCGATATCAAGTATTGCGATCGATTGCTTTAGGTATCGGTACCCAGAGGACAAAACACTAGACTACTTTATTGGTCATTTGCGATTTATGCTTAACAAGAATATTCCACTGGTTTTACAGGGAATTTACACTGTGAGAGATCTGCTGGAGTTAATACGAAGATCCGCTTTGGAAGAAGTCAAAGGGTTTTGGAGGGATCCAGCATCATTGGTATTAGTCCTGAAGAAACCTGTACTATCAGAAACGGGGACTGTGTATCTATCCATTGGCGTTGCACCGACACCCGTTTGGAAGACTACTAAGGAACGGGACGGTATACATGATTGGAGAAAGTACTAAAGTTTTTTTCTTTTGAATATTTTGTAATCATTTTTTAGCCTCCTAGAGTCCTTGGCGTCCGAGCGTAAAGTTTAAAGTAGCCAATCTCGTCAGGTGTACATAGATATATTACAAAACACCAGCCACCTCCAGTTTTAGGGTCATTGCAATGCATTCTATATTGCTGCACCAACAGAAAGCGTAGTTATCCATTATCGCGGGCGGCAGGAATATCGCCAACTTTTACCGGCCCGAGAAATGTAACATGCATATGCTGAAAATTTAACTCTTAAGTTCGCCACGTCAACGGCCCTTTAGGAGATGTTTACTGTTGTTTGCCTGTCCATGCAGACGCATGCCAGAACGAGGATGTATGCAGTCACGGCACGGGCCGCTAGGTTCAATTGCAAGTCTTGGGATTTGTTTCACGGGCTTTGACACCCGCACAGATCGCTAGTAGTGGAGTATAGCGAGCCGACAGAGTGGCTGTATCGTACCTCTGCGCTACATGTATCGAGATCTAAGCAAGAGAATACGATCGTATATTAATAAAACGGCTATTATTTCAGCCTCATGGCGTTGGTACGCCAATCATATGAGGGGTTAAGCATAATATATGCTCCTCAGGTTGTATCATGATAGGCATTTTGTCTTTGATCTCTGCACTGACACCCAAATATATTAAACGTCGGCTGAATGCACCGTAATTTGTGTTGCATTGACGTCGCAAGTTCCTGTTCCTTCGAGTCGGGGTGCATTAGCGCACTATTTCTATGCAAAAATACTTGCCGGTTCCCCACTATATCTCCGAGAGTTCGTTTCGCGGGTGCGTTTTACAGCCGATATTCCGTTACGAGAAAGAGCAAGAAAATTCAGAATTTTACGCAATGCAACTTAATATAAACACTTAAGCCGGTTGGTTCTTGTAGTAACGTTATAAAAGTGGACATGCTAGGGTCGACATGAGAGCGCTTACACTAGTCAAGGCGACAAGAGATTTTCGTATTTTAGACCGATCGATTGTAAAGCAAAGGTGTACCGGCCTCTAGTATGCATGCACCCCAAGTCTTCCCTGTCCCTGTATGACGTGCAGCGCATTTCGTCTGTTCTTCGGCATGGCAAACCAAACATGAATCAGTCTGTTTCGTTTGCATTCAACGTTTAACCTTGTTTGGCAGGAGGGGAAACCTGGGACCGTGAACCTCTTTAACGGCTTCAATTCCCAAAAACCGAACAAACGTAAAACCCAAACCCGGCTTTTCCGTCTCACGTCTGTGCCATCATCGACAACTAAATTCTGACGTAAACATTGAAAATTTTACTCTCCCGTCCCGTAAGCTTAGGCAGCTGATAACTCTTACCTACTCCTTGGCAGCCATACTCGCTTAGATTAATGGTGTGCACGGCATGTTAAAAGTGGGGCTACCCCTCCATTACTGATGATCTCATTAAGTTTGGTCTAGCCAGAACAATAAGATCTTCGTGGAGGGGCTTGCCAGGACTGCAGGGGGCGGGACGAAATCTCTTATGTTCACAAGGACGCAGGCTGCAGCTTACCCTTGCCTGCACCTCCATAGCTCGCTGAAGCTATGGGTACCCTTACCTCGCGAGAGCTAAAGCTCCGGTATATGCGTCGCCGAACCGCATGACCATATCATTCGACAGGGCTCTCTGCACTCTTAGGCTGACGAAAAGAGAGAAAAAGACTCACGGGGTTTTACACAAGCAAAAATGTTACTATTCTCTTTTTTTTCGTCTGATAACTTTTTTCAGGTTTTACAATCTTGGGGCTGGGGTTGTTCCCACTTTTTGGCACAGACTCTGCAAATTAATATATAATCGTTACGATCAAGAAAATCCCCGGCATTGCACAAGGAGGGATGGGCGACAAGGGATATCTCCTCCATTCCCCTCATAATCTTTTCAGAGCTCCGAATCTTATGCTCATATTGTGCTTCTTGAACTCCGTTTTCTCAGCCGAACTTTTAGCCGATATATTAAAGTCTGCAATCGACGATAAATTAATATATTAAACAAGAAATGCGTTTCGTATCGCGGCTCAATTTGTATTTATTGCTTCTAGAGGTGGCGTCGGCCAGGAGCATAATTTCGGCGAGAGAAGGAACGCCAAAATGCATAGTATGTGCATCTCAAATCACCTGCCTTATGAACTTCAAGAAGGAAAGAAAGAATATGACATGACTAAGGTCCGACCTTTTCCCTTTTTCCGGTTTAGCAAGCCTGCCTTCCTATTGCTATCGGTGCAACCGAATGCCTACCAACGAATACATCATGCATTTGCGATAGCCAGCCTTTTTACGAATCGTTGATCCCGTGTGTTTTGCTAAATTGTGCATACCAAGACGTTGGGGGTAAGTCGTATTATCCCCTATGGATCATAGAAGAGCGAAATTTGACAAAGTATCTTTGATAAAAATAGACCTTTTACAGTTTGGTGTCGAGTTCTGCCGAAGAACTAGGGTCAACTCTACCCGATTACAGCGCCTCAATACTGGGTTTGGAAAGTCTACGAACGGTGGGAGTGATGGCGATGATGCATCTGTCAGCTCTACATCAGCGGCTCCTGTAGAGCCGACTCCTACTCCAGAACCAGTGACAATTTCATCAACGCAGATTGAGCCTTTAGAGCGGCTTGAGGTTGAATCGAGTGGTATATCTGCGCCGACGACAACAACTAAATCCAAAACACCATCCGGCTTGTTCAGCGTAGAATCGAACTCTAAATTAGACGGTTCTAACACCGAACTCGTCGTAATTCAAACGGCGGATCCAACGCCGCCAAGGAACGCGCAGCCACCGGCTACCACTGCTCCTGGAAGTACATTTGCACCCCCTACGCCGACGGTTGATGAACCATCGTCTGCGTCTGCAAGTACATTGCATATGTTTGGCCGAAGCAGCTTCAATTCGTTTGTTGTGTGCTTGCTTGCCTTATTGTTGGTTTTTTGATATAGTTAGACATATAATCAAAGCGCTTGCTTGAAATGGGCCGTTAAAGTCTGTAGAAGGCCCTGTATCGACTGAGAGTCAGTCAGTACCTTGGTTATGGAGAGGTTTTATTAGAAATTTCTGCTTTACCTTCGTGAACAGCAATTCTTATATATATCACTTATATACATAAGGAAATTGATATAATTTCTTGTAGAAAATTTGGCCCGCTGAATGTAAACTTTTCGCAAAACAAACGTAGCAAGATCCATATTCGGGGCGATAGCTACCCGAGAATAAGATGTAAATGTACCATAAAATGTTAATTTGCGGTACAAATACCATACGCTTATCCTTGGCAGTCGCAGCCGTCTTCTTCTCCAGCCTACTCGCAGGCGCTCCCCACTGACATTTGGACAGTGGGAACCCAGGCGAAGAATGTTGATCATTCGCGACTCCTCCAAATGATACAAATACCCCCTTTTCGTCTGGGCTTGGCTTGGCTCGGCTCATCTTGAAAATACTCCGTGATAACTGTCATAATCCCTAACACCAATTCACTAACTGTTGGGGACCTCACAATTTTGCTGGCATACTCGTGGAGATGCTCTTGAATCAGCACAGAGATGCGAGGAGCCAATAAGCTGCGATATATATTCTGCAATCCCCCTTCCCCCTTTCACTGTCACCATCCGCTTTATCGTAATCTTGGTGGAAAGTAATATTATCTGCGTTATTTTCCCTGTAACGGTATCATGGAAATAGCCTTTGATATCTGTGGGCTTAACATTTCGTGCCCACCATCGATAAAATGCCCTTCCATCTTGCGCAAAGAAACAGTGTTTTCGAAGCTAACCGTCCGCATTTTCGCATCTCGGCATAGAAAGAATGCAATCAAATGTCTCGTAAAGATACGGTGGAGTTGTTTGGACGGAACTTCTGCTTGCCCTTGTCCGGGTAGCTCCAAGATGCTAGTAAATACCGTTTTGTCGAGGTTTCGAGTTTTGTGAATAATTATAACTGTTTTGCATTGGCGATTACAGGCAGATTATTGTGTTTCGTGACCGCTCTAGGCAGGTTGATATAAGCACGCCAGGAGCGACATACTTGTTTTTCAGGCTGAGTGGGCTGGCCATTCGAGTGTATCCAGGATTATGTATAATACCTCAGCAGGAAATTGGCCCAGAGGAAACCTTTACCGTCGTTCTCGAAACTTTCTGTAGGTGTGGGCTTTGTAAACATAAAGTTGAACCCATTGTCAAAAATAGAGGGTATATGAGGATATACCATGCCAAAAAAAGACTAAAATAGGAGCAAATAACGGAGATTTCAAGCATAAATTATAACATGTACCCCAAACAGGTTATGATCGAAGAAAACATATATAGGCGCCCCGAGATCTAGCTATAGATCTAGGTCCCGAGCTAGAGCTAGCGGCCTCGATTTAATTGAATTCAACAGGGTATCGAACATTTAATCTTCAAACTCAGCCGCAAACGTTAAACTGTTGACTCATAGTTTGGTTAAGAGACTGCCGCTGACCCTGTGCTAATTCCCAATCACAACGCACGATAATCGATTAGGATCCAAGGTTCTCGGAGGGTGGGTCTAGTAGGATATATCGGTATAATATATTCTAGAAATAAAACATGTGGCCCGAATGGTACGGGCGGGGCGTGCCGACGTATGCTCTGCTGCCAAGATAGGTCAAACTTCGAATCAGGCTTTCTTTAAGACCGTTACAACAGCCATACAGCGTCTATATAGTTTCTAGTATACATGTCGATTTTCGCATGCAATACTTCGGATCTAAAGGCTGGCTGCCATGGCCCTTTAGGCCGTTCGCTGTGGACAACATCGAACTCTGGAAACTTTTCTTCGATATCTTCAGACTCTACCTCTGTTAATTCTGGGACCCAACCTACTTTCGCATCCTTATTATACTTAACCAAGAATTTGATGTGTATGTCTTCAGAAACGAATGCTTTAATATCAAGAAACGAGCGATATGGGCCTAATGAAACAAGCAAAAGTGCTGACTTTTGGCCATTGAAACGTCTAATATGGCTTTTGACCACTTTCAAAGCATATTTCGCGAGACCATCAATCCCATGCATGCTCGGTGGGAACTCGTCAAGGATACGCAGGAGCCGCATATTGGCGGGTAACTCTAACTATTCGCGAGTAAGCTAGCAGTTAATTAAATTTCCTCGAGACATATAAGCTTAGATATACTAACACGTTTAAGTTGGTTGGTGTCCCCAAAAAAGGCAGAAACCTCTTCAACCTTCGGAAAGCCACTTATCTCTAGTTTGGAGCCGTGACAAGAGGCCTTAGTGCTTGACACGTGAGTGCCACATTGCGTAAATGCTTGACAGGAAGCATCTATACCAATATATGGTTAGTTCGGATCTGTTGGAATTCGCCTTGAAGTAGCTGGTGGCATTTTAAAATTTAAATCTACAAATTCAAGAATCATTCTGAGTATTTCAAGTGGCATGCTTAACAGATAGGAGCGCGTTACCTTTGTGAATTGTCGCGCGTACACGCGTATTTCTCTCCTATTGAGGAGCCTCATAGCTCTGAACCTCCATAACAAACATTAAACTCCTAGAATCAACATGAAAATATCGCGTAATCGTTGTTATTCGCAGAATATCTTGCGGGGAGAATTAGTATCGTAATTAGGGGGGGGATTTGGGATGGTTGGATATACATTAATGGCATCTACCTTCCAGACTAGATGCGCGCGGTGTAACAGCATACCAACCGCATGTCGTCGCTTAACTCCCTAGATCCTTGAAATTACTAATAGTGTTGCAATCTGAACTACAAATTTGTATTCTCCACCCATAAATCTATCTATTTGCTTCGTGAATTTGTGTATCCAAGCTCCAGTCAATTTCCTCGATGTATGTGTTAATAGGCTTGTAGGCCAGCTACACAGTTAACTACGAGGCTAGGCTCTAACTATGTGCCAACACTTAGCTTATAATTTTTCGCATTTACAACCGGTTTACTTCCTCTGCTTTGGCTCTATATAATTTGGAATTAATATTTTAGCTCTTGGTTTGGTCGTGATGCAGGATACCTCTAGTACTAGTAGCTAGTGCTATTGCTATATAATGTTCGCCATCACCCATCGCGGTATCGAGGCTAAAATGCAAGCCTGTTATGTAAGATGTGGTATTTTTTGCGTTGTATTCAAGTATTAGTCCCTCGCCTCAATCTAAAGTCGAATTCACCCCTGGCTCCGGTCGCCAGAATCCCCTCAACATAAACACTACAATACAAATCCAGCCAAGGCACCCTCTAAGTGTCTATTCCAGGCCATTGTAAGATTCTCTAGTCGCAGCGCCTAAAACTAGACAGCTACGCGAGTTCTAGGTGCGGCGCGGTGTGCATGTGCAATGTCAACAAACGCCCGAATGGAGCCGGCTGTGCTTGTATCTTCACTCGACGACGATGGTTCAGATCCTCGTGCTAAGGAAAATACTGGATATGGCGTAGACGATATCGCCTTTGCGTCATTATCCTTGTCTGTGCCGGTTCTCCCCCCAGAGATTCTGCATTTAATCTTCCGATATGTATGTTGGCTTCCCCCTTAGTCGAAGTTCAGCCATATCAACTGTCGTGGCAGCCTATAGGCTAAGGCCTAGGTCTCAATATCGAGATCCGAAGTTTTATTTTAGTGATATACTGATCGTGGCCTGGCCCTATGCTACCGTCTTGGGTATATAACAGCTAGTTCCTGCCAAAACCACCTTGTACAATCTTTGCTTGGCTTCTAAACAATTTAAGGATATTGCGATCGAATATTTATATCGTGGGGAAGTGAGGTTGCATTTTGATCAGGATGTGCACCCGGAAATGGATCTTGATCATTTTCTCAGCCTACCGGATACCGAATCCAAGACCATCAAGGGCCTATTTATCTCGTCATTCCCTGAAAGACCGTCCCGCCAAACAGTGAAGGCAGAAATCATGGCGGTGAAGCTCAAAAATTTCCTGCTCAAGCTTCAGCCGGATCAATTGGACACATTCGTGTGCGTTGGACTGTGACCATGATTCAATATTCCTAGGAAGTTTGTCATCTAACAAAATTGCTGCACAGACTCAACGGCTGGGGGATAGATAATTATCTTCAGTACTTCCCAGGAGAACCGTTCCTGCGACAACAAACGGGGATACGAAAAGTTTGTTTGCCTTTAGCTTCCCTCTTCTGGTCGCAGGGAGCTTCTGAGAGGGTGCTCACACCGGGAATATTTCCAAATCTCGAGTCTTTGTACGTCAGTGACATGTGCTATCTTAGCCATATTCGAGACGTCTGGACCATCATCGAGGACAAGGGCGAAACACTCAAATCCTTGGCCATACTCTGTCCGTTGGGAAGTCAACTGAAAAGCTTCTTAGGATATCCGGATATGTTCTCAAACCCATACACTTTCCTACAGATCGAAGTCGCGCTGAAGGTGCTACGTGATCTTTACATTTACGGCTTTCCTAACCTTGGTAGATTTCTCAATGATTGTGCCAGAAATTTAATTGATTACAAGATTCTCAGAAGCTTGCGTTTGGAACAGTGTCCAAGAATAGAATCTCTACTCCAAACGATCTGCAATATTGAAGAGATGCCGAGTCTCAAGTCTCTCCAGCTTATCGAAACCTGCTCGCCAGAAACATTTGAAACGATAATACCGAGGCTCTCACCTCTTGAAACTCTCTACATAATCTTTCCGCGGGAGCAAAATTTGCCGAAGTATGATATGATTAAGTACTATCATAGTAAAACCCTAAGAAGGGTATGGATCGAACATAAAAACTCGAGCTACGTTCTGGACAACACGGTACGAACCATAAAGTTCAAATTGCCGCCCGATAACGGTTACGACGGTTTCTTTCTCACGAGCTGGCCCCTATTAGAGGAAGTGGCCCTGGGTATTGATTTAGTGAGGGATAATAGACCCGTGAGCCTCCTTCCATATAGTCCTAAAAATGAAAGTTCCTCGGCTGTAAGGCTTTTATTGACAAGCCTTTATCACATTTTTAGATTATCTTGCCAGAAAACCTGAGAGTTCTCCGGATCGTGGGCACTCCGAGATTCGCGAATGGGGCCTTATATGAACCGGCAAGGGATGCCCTTGCAATCGCAAAGAAACACGTCTATCATACGAGCATCAAAAACAAGCAACCTAGGCTTGCAGTGATAGCCTTTTTCACGCTTATTCCACCTCCTATATACGTAACTGCTCAGCATCCCATAATATACCTCGTGGACTATGTTAGAGAGGAAGATAAATTGATCCCTATCCTAAGGCTGACAGATATCGGGGCGGTTAGGTGGCTCTTTCCTGATATGAAGATTATGGAATTTGAGAGAAGGGATAAACCCTGGGCGGACGAGTAAGTCTTCAAACTATCGGTACCAACATTGGAAGTATCCGCAGGCTTAGCTAATAAAATGTAGTGATGGGTCCCTGTGGTAGAAAGTACTATACTGGCTGCCCCCACTGCTATGATATCATTTAGTTTATTGGGAGCGACCGACATCCGACCAGAGTTGCCAGCGCTTATTTATTATAATCTAAAAATGTTCTAAGACAATATTTCGAACCACGGCCCAACTACTTACTGCCCTCGGTAGTTGAAGGTATTCCCAGTTCCTAAATTGGCTATTCGTAGTTCGGAACTTGTGCAGTTGTGGTTTTTTTTAAATTGCGAACCAAAAGTGGAAGTTCTAGTCGACGGGAAGGTCTCGCCTTCTTGTGCAACTGGTTGAACCGGTGCACTGGCCATATTTATCCGCAAGTCTCAATTTTCCGAGTCGCTAAACGGAACCGTAGTTATAAAGTCAAATCCTAAGGCTGTTTTTAAAATGTGCCAAGACTTGTGGCTTCCGGCGGATAAATGCAATATTGACAGTTGAGGATTCAATAAAGGTTCCGGAACCATTCCAAGGGCGTGGTTCGGATCGAGATGCTTATTTGGCATTAGCTTCCATCGATGTTTCACTCTCACTTCGCCGGAACTCGACGCCGCAAGGCGCTCTCCGAACTTCGCTAAAATATTCGAATTCTACATTGGTAATTCTTTCGAAATCTCATTGATGTATAAATTTTTCATGTTAAAGATGAATGCAGCCAGAACTTTTCCCTTCTCATCCCTATTGCCATTGACTAAGCTACAGCAGCAGATTACGCAATTTAATTAGTCACAATGGTTTCGCTTGCAGAATTACCAGTTGAAATAAAAAGACTTATTGTCAAAGAGGTATATCTTCCTGTATTGTCTTAGTACCATACCAGACATACTGGCGTCGAACACTTTAACTAATATTGACCATCCAAATTCCACAGCTTAAAACGACAGACTTAAAAAGGGTATGCCTTGTATCGAGAGAATTCAGTTCGATAGTTATTCCAATTTTATATTCCACAATTCGACTAAAACCACATCATAAACACGGGATCGATCTTTATCAAAAGGAGAACCTTTTCAACAGCGAGCGCCCCAATCCCCACCTCAAACATATCCGAGATCTCCAGGTGATCCACCCTGATGCGGGCAGAAAGATCTGTCCATCGACAATAGATTATATCAATAAACGGGTGCAGCCTAGTTTGAGGGAGAACCAACTACACTCCTTGTCGCTCTGCTCATCGCTTGACGCAGGGCCAGATGTATTACCATTCCTCATACGCAACAGAAATTTACGAGCTCTCAGATTGAACGTTCCACCGCCATGCGCCTATAATATCGAATACTTCAACTATCTCGGCCTACATCACTACAACTTAAGAGCCCTCTCACTCCAATTCCTAAATACCAATCCTTCGGATAGACAAACAGATTTTACGACTCTGAATAAACTACTATGCAAACTTCAAAACCTGCATAGTCTTGATCTTAAATTCCGGGAACTTCAACACCGCCCAGTCCAAAATCCACCGCTTTGGCCTGATGCGGTCAGGTTGCTGGATACTATATTCGCAATGAAGTCTCTCCGCGAGTTATCCCTCCTTGGAAATGACATCCCAATTGGATATTGGGCTGAGGCCAATCCTAGCAGAAGAGTTGGGAAAAACCTCACTTTGTTTAGGTCTGAAGCCGTAGACCGGGGTGATGCTGATCGCAAGTCGTGTGATCGGGATGATTTATTCTGGTTCAACGCTTTAGATATGTCCAAAGTCAAGCGCTTTCAACATTGTTTGGGCGTTATATATTTCGAAAAATCGATACCGGATCAAGTTCCACGATATCTCAGCAGAAATAATAATCTTCAAAGCATATTGGCGGATTGCGAGCAGTTAGAAGAATTTCGGTGTTGTAATTTGCCACAGATTCCAGACTTCGATCCGTCAAACCACTGTTTTTTCAGAGTAAAGGATACGTTAAGAAGATTAAGGATTTGCTCGAGTGATTGGTACGGTATGGATGATCTGCCCGGTTTTCTTACAGAAGAACAACATCAGGAGAGGGAAAAGAGTATCATATCTGAACTAAATGCTTTGCAGATTCTTGAGTTGACCGTGAATTGGCCGGTACGTACCCTATCCCCATCCCTATAGCCCGTGAAGCTCCTAAAACAGTACTAACGTGTTAACGAGATTTTGTTACAGAGATGGTATATCTCATCTAAAAGCATACAACTCGTACATATACTCCGGGAGCCCAGATACAATCCTGCAGATTTTGATTCCGATGATGAAGATGAAGATGAAGATGATACCCTAGATGCCCTCTTAAAGGTTCCGACCAGAGCTTTATTCTTGCAAGCAAGGGCTCAGCAATTCGCCAAAATAACACAGCCAAAATTCCTGCCTTCGCTAAAAGTCGTAGTATTTAGCAAAACAAACCTATTCCGCGAACACTGCCATACAAGAAGATTTGAAGGTATACAAGGGGATCGAGAGGAGTACTTGCCATTAGCTTACTCGGTGGAGATGGAGGGCGAAAGCGATCTCCCTTATGGCGTGGCAGAACCGCTTAGTTTCAAGGAGATGGAAGAGCAATTTCCTTGGTTATACGATGGAGTTTGGGAAGGAAAATTTTGGGATGGGTCTCGTGGATATCGCTTCTGGTAGATTTCTTTTATTCTAATTAATGTAATATAGTTATTGTAATATTGTTTGGTTAGGGCATAGATATTGTGAGTATACGGATATATATAGATAGGATATAGATGGAATAATGTATATTAATTACAAGTGAATAGCATAGTTAGGCATCGTTCGGACATAGCTAGGTAGATATCTAAGCCGATATTTAGGCACACTTAGGCGAACCAGAATAGGTAAAATTGGATCACATTTGATTAAGTCGCAGAACTTATTGTACATATATAGCAACCATATTCACATCTATAAAATATAACGCGGTCACATGCATCCACTCTCCATGGTTATCACTTAATCACTCCCATCGTATAGGTCCACATGGTGATAAGATAGTCTTGGTACTAACCCGAAATAGAGTTTTCGTCGGCATGGGATGCCCCTTTGTTGTATTTTTCGCGTTGGCATCGCCCTCGTCCCGAGTTCTTAGGCCCCCTTTCTTGATCCGCAGCTTGCAACTGCATGATGCAAGTTGGGAATCACAATCATTCCTCCTTAAAAACCTTGCTTCCTTGCTTCCAATTGTCCTTTTCTGAATACTCCAGGCAAGGCATCTGATGCGGCAAAGCAAAAATCCAGCCCAACACGATTGCAAACTTGGTTGAAATTCCACGGTTTCCGAGTGGCCTGCATTATGCATTGACCTCTCTGCGACAGAGTACGAGGCAACAAATTGAATTCGTCCCTTTGAGATCAAATTTTAAGCGCTAACGGGGCCGGGCCTCGACAAGGGTCTCGTGCGCATATCCTCTCAACTTTAGAAGCCCTGGCTAGGCCAGGGCTTCGTTGAATGCCAAGATCCAGATCCTACCGTCAATTTCACCTTAAGGTGGTGGCCACATCGAAATCGTCCTCCGTCACCCTTGTCTGTGCGCGAGACCTGCATCTTAATTTTTAGAGCTTCATCCTGTGACGTTGATATGTTGCAATGCTGGTTGGCTGCAACTGTATACCAACAATTCCAACAACGGATCACGAGCCGTCTGTGTTGGGATGACCTAAGTTAGACCGGGAGGACGAGAAATAGAACATCCCCATTCGCCTAAACTCTTGCCTCTTACTCCTGTTTAGTTTATTTGATTTTCATTTTCAAACAAGATACTTGCTGATGTTTCCTCTAGCGAATCGCAGACACTTTGCTTAAAGAAATCCCTAATTATGTTGTGTCATATGTTTCTATTATGTGTAAATCTTTCAGGAATGCGCAGCAAGGGAAATGATAAATACCAAGGAGGTGGCAAGGTATGCAAAATGGTAGTATCTTTTAGTCTCTTCCCAAAATTTCATTTTGAAATTCCTCGGCCTCGCAAGCAAAGGGGCCTCGAACTCTGGATTGGAGGTGGTTACACGACTTGATTGCATTCGGAATCCGATTGGCTAGCTGCTGTGATGCTGACGGAAGGAGTGCACTGTGCCGCGAACGTTTCTTGCCGACGAAATTAGTATCCGCACAGACGACGAACGTTTAAAGGTGCTTGTGCTCCCCACGAGATAAGTGCTCTCCGTCATTACACTAGCAAAAAATATTTCTCCAAAGTTGTACCCAAAAACCAGGTCGTCGGGATTGTTCAACCCCAGATTACCAACAAATTCCAACAATGGGTTACGAGAGCCTTCCTTTAGAAATCGAGTTCAAAATCCTCGATGAAGTCGACTGGACCGAAACCATGGCTTGTGCGCAAGTTTGCCACCGATGGAAAGGTTACCTTGCAAGGTCGAAAGCCCATAATCGGCGATATATATCCAACCAACAGCTGCCAGAGCCTACGAATATGAAAAAGTTCAAGAGTCGACACGATACCCGACTGCTTCGCGATTTCAGTATAGCTTCCGCTGAAATAACCATTAGCATATCAACAAGCGAGGGCGAAAATGACGAAAACGTTGGAATCATATCGCAAGACATTGTTCTAAACCGTACTCCCACTGTTCTTCTTCATAGGTTTATGCACGAAGCAGAGCACTCTATCGGGTTCTTCGTCGCTATCGGTCCGGGACCTCATTATAATCCCTTGCTCCGAAATCTAACGCCGCAAGGGTTCTTTCTCGTTGGAAACAAAGACAGTTGTTTAAGTGCAAACTCGCTAGGAGGACGCAAGGGCAGCCTCTTACTACCAGAGCCGTCTATAGATCATGAGAGCAGCTCCGAGGACTCAATTGACAGCGATGACGAGAAAGAGGAAGGTTTTTTCGTCGAGAAAGGTCGCTTTGCTATCCAATTGAACTCGGTATGGCATTGGGAAGAGCGAATATTCAATACACCGATGTGTGATACGGAAATCGTATATGGCCGTGGATTTGAAAGTTTTAAATCTACAAGGAGAACAAGTCCATACAATCCGCGGGCGAGGACGGGAAAATACTTACGTCGATTATCAGAACTTGATTTTGAAACCGATAGGTCGATAAATATTCGTCAGCTGGTAGGAGCTATTACACAATCGGTTACTACGATCAAGAGACTGGACCCGGATTTAAAAGACAGCGGCGAGGTTTTCTTCGTAAAGTTTGATGGGATACGTATACAAGAGTATATGAAATATATACCACATGGATTCTTCGATTTTCAGACTGGGGGTAGGATTGAATTAGAGATATACAAGGGAGTAAACTGGGTGGAAGAAACATGTGATTTTGCGAGTGATTGCTGAAAATACAGTTAACAACACCAGTCATATATGCATATATATATGTGGAACACTCGGACCACAATTGAGTCGATTGGGATTTCAAGAGAGAGACGCGTTACCGCGTTATCTACACATGGATGGAATGGATTTATAAACTTTACCCTCATAATTTGTAATTTCAAAATTTCCTTCATAGTCTAAGGCTTAGTCTAGTTGTTAGACGGGTGCTGAACACACCAAAACGAATGTGTTCTAAGGCTGTATAGTCAGATCTATTTACGTAGCGGTAGTCCGAGATATCCTTAGCTAGCTAGACGAATGATTAAGATCTGGACAGATGTCTTTCCCATATTCGCTCTCGTGTCGCTATCATCCGCAGCGCAGTTTACACCCAATACTCCCTATCCAGTACGCGTACGTAGGTAAATATGGTCTAGAGGGTGTTTTAAACCTCGATATGTCGATATGCATGGCTGTTACCTCTAGCAATCCTTGCATTTTTGCGCCGTAGGGGCGCTTGCAGCACCACTGTCTCAATATTAGCCCCCTTGGGCCTGGTATTTTTGGCGGAGCAAGTTGTTTGAAGTATTTGTCTCGTCGCCAGACTCCTCAACTATGGCTGCTTGGGGCCTTGCTAAATTCAACGAGACCAGCCAAGCAATTGAATTCGATAAGAAAGATTATATTTTTCGAGCTTTGAACACTAACCAGATTATTACTGATGCCCAAGAATAACCCTTAGACAATTTTACCTAATATTTAACCAAGTGTTAAATATTTCTTTACCATCAATATTTTGAATTTGCGAACTTAGTTTAGTTGGCGGTGGTGGCATTTCGTGTAGCCGCTGACCAGTCTCGTGACCAGACTTTTGTGTCCGCGGACATACTTTCTTAATCAATATCATATAGACACACCGTACAACAACTCTATGTTAGATAGAAATACGAGACTAACCACAGACTATCTTTATGGCAGCTACTATAGTTATTAAATTATGGTTTAGAAAATATGGCGTTGTTGTATAATATACCTACTCCTCTTACTTAACACATATGCACATATGCACATTGGGCGCATTGAAGCTCCTAGAAGCTGTGACACGATAATACAGTCGACCCTGTGTTGTTCTAGCCCTATGCAGACATCAACAACAGAAACAACGCAAAGCTTCACGTTACACAAGGCAACAGCCTTGTGGGAAACTGCAGCCAACTGCAGCCATCCTTGGTTCCTTGACATTGACATGTCTCAACCCTCATCCCCCCTATTGCGGTCATTTCTTTGTTTAAGCTTCCAAACACTAGAAACAGCTGTTAACAGCAACATTTGTTAGCCCCAAGTATCATTCCGGATCCTTCTTCCTAGCGCTACGATTCTGAGACGGACGGACATCGACGGGTATCTAGTCATCAGGATCTCTCTCGCCAAACAATATATCCAAGTGTAGGCGTCACCACGCTTCATCCTGTGCTGGTCTGTAGTTCCCGTTCCATTTCAAGCTCCCAGATAACCCAAGCAGAGCTTACTTTGCTACTAAAACATTGATTTTCAATATAGCAAGCATACCCTTCTCGACACCATTGCGACCCCGTCGGGTCGGTCTCATTCTCAGACGCGCGAGCTAGCCACAAGTATCATACTTGATTCAGAGCAGCTTCTACCGAATCAAGAACACTAGCTACCATGGACATTAATTGGACGACGAAGTCAAGGTTAAAAGCGGCGAAGAAGTATCCGGGGCTCGAAAGTTCGATCTACTACCAGAAACCTACTATACGTAGCTTATCGACACCAATTCAAGGATCTATACCTTTAGATCAAAACCAAGTCCTCTCATTCGAGCTCGAGGCAAGGCCTCTTGAGGAGTATCCTTTCCTTCGAGAACCAACAAAGACTCTTGCCGAACTTGAGAGGGACGTCATTGCCAAAGGGCCTCCTGGACAATGGTTTCGCAAGATTCCAGGCAAGAAGACCGACATTACGTGTTTGCCGGCAGAAATGCATGCCGAGATTTTGAAGAACATATCATTTATAGATCAAATTGTGTGCGAACGTGTATGTACGACGTGGCGTACTATTATTCGGAGGGACTGTGCTGGATTTCGCTATACGGCCATCGATGATTCGCCATTTAGTGGAATCAAAGATCTGGAGCCAACCTGCCCCCCTGATTCTAAAAAGCCGCGTTTGGGGCCTAAAGTGACTACGCAGCCACCCCCGGAAAAGCCTAAGATCCTCATACACCGTCTGCTCCAGGATGGAAACTTTGCTTTCCGCCAGATCCCAGGCACCCAGTGCTCCGTCGAACTCATGTCAACATATTTCCCGACACATCCAAACGAGCCGCCCCGCCGCTTCAAACTCGCTAATTTATCATTCCTTAACGACCCAATCGCTATTTACACTAGTACTGCTTTCCGGACCCGTCGCGATGTCCCCTTTATTACCGTCGTATTCAATGCATCACCGCTCCGAAATGAATTCATGTTAAAGATTGGTGGAAGCTTCTCGACCGCCAATACAACGAATATTGTAACACCAACCCTCCCGACCCCATTCCCAAGCGGGCCTCTCTTACCTACCCTATTTGGCCGCGCCCTCAGCTCCCCTCACGCCCGTATCGCTTTCTCCCAAGGTCTTCGGTATTATCGCCCCTGGGACCTTGGGACCTTTCTCCTAGCCATAATGGGAAGACTCGAGTCTCCACACCATTGGTACGAAGACAGTTCCCTAGAACAAAATGAGCGTTGGAATGGAAAAGATGCATGGGAGAAATGGAGGACTGGTGTCGACGTTGACGGCGATTGGGATATGGTCAACGGCTTCCGATCACCCTTGACTATTAGTCAAATTGTTGTTAAAGAAAGGGAGCTATTGGCACAATATCAAGGAAAAGGATTTTGGTATATGAGAGAATGGGGAAAAGATAGCAAGATAGATGAGATGCATGTGGCGCTGACACCTGTGAGTGATTGGGTGTGGGAGATTTGTTATTGATTGTAGGGTTGGCCTGACCCAGAGGTGATATTCTCTATTCTAGATAGCTAGAGAAGCACCCATTGCTTCCGACACATAATTAGATTCACTGCCCCATTAGCGACACTTATACAAATTATCCTCCAAATACGAAAACCAATGCTACTACCTCCCGCACTGAATGGGACAGGGTGCTACACAGGGAAATATTTTATTCACAGAACCATCTTTTATATCTGGGAACGAGACTAAACAAGCCCTTAATTTCATCTATTTGCATCAACACTGGTTGTGCTGGCTGCACCCGTAGCAAGTTACAATCACAAAGAGCCGTCTACAGCTTTGACGTATCTTTTTTCTCCAAGGTGAAATAGCATCTTCCCGCTGTGCCCTTTTCACCAACCTTGTCACAGAAAACCCATCCAGTTTTCCCAATGGGCTCTTCAGTTGTGCTACAAAGCTGCTTTAGCGTTTGCTCATCCGCATGATTCGAAACAAAACGATAATCATTTTTCTTCAGCCTTCCTACGATGTATGCCAACTCTGGCTTGCCAGAGCGATGAAATGAGACGGTATACGTCTAGGAGAGAAGAACTTTGATGTTAGCTGTGCTTTTAGAATGAGATTTGTATATGGGGTTTCTTGTCAATTGCAAAAGAAAACCGACCTCAATTACGGCTTCTCCTTCAGGAGTTTCATCTACAGGTGGTCCAGAGACTTCGGTAAATTCTGGAAGCGGTGCAGAAGCCGGATATGGCGACCCTGTTGGTCTTGGCTGCGAGGAGATACATATGACATGCTCATACGTAGCAGAGCCTCCATTTGCAAGCACTAGCGCAGTTGAACCCTTCCCAGAACGTAACTGACGTGTGATTTCCGTTATTGCATGCATTGAGTAATTATTTCCCGCACCGCCAAATGATGTTAGTCCGCCTAGCACTGTTATCGGTTTTGGGGGATCAACGACGTCAAAGCCTAGATGATGTCCTGATATCTTTGGAACAATTGGAAAGCAACTGTATAGATCATATACATCAATATCCGCCGTTGAAAGATTGCTTACTCGCAATGCAGCATCAAGAGATTGTGTTATTGCTGGAGAGCTGTAAAAATTTGGTCTCAGCCAGACTTAGATTTTCGCAGACCCGCGTCAGTGTCGATTCTAAAAAACGGGTCTAGGCAACGAAATTTCGATACTTACAGTAAGTGCTATCCTGAGTGCCAGCTCCGCCAAGAGCATATATCCACTTGCTTTTAGGTATACCAAGCTCTTCTGCAAGCTGCGTTGAAGTAAGGATTACAGCTCCAGCCAGGTTAACACTATTGAATGCATTCATTAACAAGGGATCTATAATATTTATATAAATTTATATGTTAGCGAAAGGGACTCCGGAAGCCTTCTGTGTCAGCAACTATTCTGCATTGGAGTCTCACACGGGAAACAGATCATTCTGTTTTTCCCCCCTACGGTCCCGATTGTTTCCTCGCTAACTCTTTTGCCGAAGTTCCAAGCATATGGGTTTTTTTCTGCAATTTTAGCCAGCTCTGCATATATTTTGGAAGATTCTTTGTGATTATCGCTAATAGATTGCTTTCGATGGGCACGATATCCATTCTCATACAGAGGATAGATATGAATGGGAGCACCGATGTCGTGTAGGCCTCCAAGATCTACATGTTGACCAATTGGACAATAAATAAATCAATCATTCCCTGAAGCTTCGAAGGCAAAGGTTTCTAAGGCATACCGCTCCCTAAGTCCCTCGTTGTAGGAGATGGAACTCCCGATATTTCTGAAGCAGATGGCGACCAGCCTGGGGGTGGCAGTTTCCCAGCCGCGGCGCACGCTCCCACTGCTCTCTTGCAATTAGTATATTCCACGTTGCGGTCTTGCATCATGAAGCTTAACATGTCTCTTACAAGAAGCGAGCGCTTCACCGCCGGTTAAAACAGCTACCCTCGTCTGCCCTTTAGATATCCGCCTTGCGGCCTCATCGAACAGAAAGCCAGGCTGGTTCCCGCCGTGGATACTGGTATGTTTATGAGTCGGATTTATGCCCAGCTTCTCTGCTAAAAGCCCCGGAAGGTCGGGATAAGGCCATGTCCAAGTATTAACCGCGTCAATGCTATCAATGCTCGACTTCAATAGTTCGGGTTTCGACGAGTTGGTATCTTTAAGCGCATCTAAAATAGCTTGGTGCATCAGGTCTGCCGGTTCCTTCGCATCCTCAATCCTTGCTGAACGATTGATGACGTCGGCAACACCGATTATGACTGGGACCGCAGCTGCCATGATGATTATAATCTGGGAACGAGACTAAATCTGACTATAGATATCCCTCAAGATATTTGAAACGCAACGAAAATTACAAAAAAGATATTGGGGGGCTTTTCTCCGGGATCCCCTCCGTTCAGTTATTCTGTCGCGTGGAATCGATTCCAGCTGGCCCAAAACTCGGTCCATAAAATTTTAAGCCGAGGCCGAATGCAGTCAACAGCTGACCAGGAAGGGTCGCGTCTTCACATGAACTTTCCACGGAACCAACTTCCCGAGATATCGATAGGATCCTATCGAGAAACTGACCTGCCTTGTGCAGAAATCCCGACGGAGTCCTAGACACGGAAACTACTCTGCAAAGGTAAGCTGACATCCACGCCCATGGTTTACAGCTTTATCAGGACCAGGTCAAGCGCATGCGCGAACCCGGATAGCACGGACCGACCGGAAGAGCATGCAACATTTGCAACGCAGATGTGTAAACCGAGCCGAGTCAGGTCGTATAAGACAATGACAGGCTTGTGACTAAATAAGGACAAGGGTTTCTGTAGATTTACAAACTGCATCTGATCAAAGTATTGCCAATATATGGGTACTTATTTAATGGACTCTCAATCCCTAATTCGAAAGTTCTTTAACTGTCGGGAAAATATCTGCTACTATATTTATTGAATAGACGGAGGCTTAAGTTGCGTTAAAGTCGTATCAACAAAAAAACAAAAAAAACTTTGAACCTTTCGATTCCCAGTATATGCCACACGCGGCCCAGTGTACATCAGGGCTGAACCCTTCGTACCTAGCATTCATGAATTTCTAACAGCTCGGTACTGATATTGATCAAATTTGACCAAATCCAAAATACTTATAGGCCTAGGCCGCAGCCATGAATCTAGCAATAAGCCACACCAGAACAGCCATTACTCCCACAGGTGCTATACCCAAACCCAAACTCATCCATCCTCTCCTAACCTCCCACCACATTCCAAATTGGAATGATATCATTGTGATACAGAGACTCGTAAATATAACTGCCTTTGGGTATGGGAAAAACATTAAAGCAGTACCTTTCATCTTATTGACATCGAGCGCAAAGTATAACATCAACACCCAGGCTAATGTTACAACAACGCCGACGTAGTCGTAAAGTAGGTTTCCGAGCTCGCTAATACGAGTCTGCATACTTAAGAGGCCGGTAGCGAGACTTAGTGGGAGAAAGATTGTAGCTAATATTGCTAATTTTCTGATATGACGTGACTCCTGGTGTTGACGGGTATCTGAGCGGCTTTGGTAACCGTTTTCTTGGAGGGAACGTATTGAGACAACTGTCTGCTTCATACCCTCTATATCTGATCCGAGATTAGACAGAATTCGTCGGAGTTTAACAGACTTAGTTTGTGACCCAGTAAGAACACTACCACCAGTGCTAGCGCTGTAATCGTGAAGGGGCCGTAGCTTCTTCTTCAAGTATGAAGCGTTTTGTGAAAGATTTAACAAAGTAGCTTCAAGTTGGTCGAGGTGAGAGTTATTTCGCTCGTGATCTTTATCGTATGGAGCCAAATCTTCTTTAGTCGCTAAGAAATTTAGGCCATCGATATATCGCATGAACTGTGCCGTGATAATCCGTAGTAGGTCTAAGAGGCAAGCCATTCGTACCCTTTTTGCAACCTGATGGTCTCTCAGGCCAACTATTCCTCCCTGCTCCCAGCAGAGGCGGGTCGCAGAGGCGGGGGACTCCACTAGTTCCCTGAATGTTGTTCTGAAAGAGAGACAAGGTGTGGCGACATCGCCATCTATCACTCTGTGGAATTTATCACTAGTGCGGTCTAGTAGGACAGGATTCACAGCCCAGTCGCAAAACTGATCGAAGAGATACAGATCTTCTTAAGGTTACTTTAAAATATTTTAAAGGGGAAGAAATGGGTTATTGGTACCTGATGCAGTCCTACCATTCTCCGTGTCAGATACTCGACAAAGTGAGATGCTGTGCTTGGAAAACCATAAATTGGCACCGTCACTGGCATTCCCAATTCCCTTCCTCCAGAGCTTGCTGCTTAACTGCGCCTTATTCAGATACGGAAACAATACCAATTCTCTCATTGTCCAAAGCTGTATCTTTCTACCAGCAGCAAGATCTTGGCCCTGGGCCAAGGCTTTACACTCTTCAGCTTCATTTTCCTCGAATTCCTCTACTAGGGGGTAAGAAGACGCCAGAAAGTAACCTTTCAAGCGGCTCAGCCATCCTACCGAAGAGCTTTTGATTGCGTCTATAAATTTTGTGAGACGAGTGGGGTTGATGTATTGAACGTAGAAATCGATCCTGCTAGAAGTACCGATTTCGGATAACTGACCCGCTTTCCAATGCGCGTATGTAATAGACTTGTTAAAACTATGAAACCGGCGGTCTAGCTCAGATGGGCAAGAGAATCTAGATTTTAGAAGTCGATAATCTTCCAGAGTTGGATCCTCGGATAAAATCATGTAGTAGATACAACCGGGTGGAACTAGGGCAGTTCTGTCATACATGAATACACGCGTTTGGTCAGCGTCCAGCGAAAATAAGCTTCCATTTTTGTCAAACAGGAGAATATCAGATCGCGAGTGTAGCGTTGCAGGTGTGACTCTGGATAATTCGACTTGCACGTGTGTCGACTGAGGTGGGGGTTGTGTGTGCATTGGTATTGACATTATATTATCGATCGCGACTTCGAACTGCTCAAGCTAGTTTTTTTATAACTGAGGAAATTCCGACTCGATTCCTGTCGACGTCAGTAAGTAAGGGTCATTAGCAAGATTATTTTGATTTTCTTCTTTTTTTCCCTTCCATAGAAGGCTAGACGGTGAAGCGATTCCATCTTCCCTTTGGTGTAATTAGCGGCGAGGCGGTAGGATTTGGCTATATTTATATTTACGTCGTGGTATTGTAGAGCTTGGTGTTACACAAAAGTGCCGACAAATCACGCAATGCAATACTCATTCTTAGTCCACATATGCACATGTACACCTGATTCAGAAAAAACAACAGCCTTGAACATTGATGAAAATATTTAAGATTACGAATTTTTGTGTCCCGAAGACCAGGTATTCAGAGGGTCCCGTTGCAGGTTTTCTTCTAAATTTAAAGTGATGCCGAACTGCGGAGCTTGATAAACGTATACCAAGCTGCAGGAAACTGGGTACAGTTGAATGGGTGCAAATAGCCCAGAATTGAGGCGCTCTTGAGGCCGCGAGGCTGACCTCAACAACGTGCGTTAACCACACCACTCAGATGTTATAATTACTATGATAGCTGGCTAGAAAAAATTAAAACAAGAAATATGCACCTTGCAATAGAGGCCAACCGGAATCGGGCTGCGCCCCGCCGACACATAATGGCCGCTGTCTCTGCGATGCTGCCTATATATTCGGAACAGGTTTCTGAAGCTTTCATGATGTATTCAGTTGCCCACACATATATATGTACATAGCATACTACTCCACACTAAAAGATAGAGACAATAACCACTCACGTCCCCCCGCCTTTTTTCCCTAGTCTGAGTCAGGACCCTGCAACTTTAGATCAAGTTTTTTAAGCAAAGTATACTGACTTCAAACCGACAAACAGCCAATAAACCACCACGATGCCCTTCATTCCTAGGATTCCATCACGGGTAACACGGCTTATTATACCAGCCGTTCACTCACTCCCAGCTCCACATATCCAACCTCACTACAATGGAAAGCACAGCACAGGGACTTATACTGGGTTTCAAAGGCGGATTTCCCAGTATCAACAACCACTAGAGCATCCTAAAATCGTTCACTTACCCCGCCCACAAGAAATCGAGTACGCTGATGCAGCAGTCCGTGCAGTGGTACATGAAAACGTAAACGAGGCCCTCGCTGCAGGGAATAACGTCCATATCAACGAAGATGGGTCAAAAGTTTATCTCTACAAACAGAGTGATGGCAAGGAAGTGTTGGTGACCGTTGCTGTCGTTGGTGAAGGCGTGGCAGGCGTTGGTACTACGGTAGCCACAGGCGGTGAGTTCTCTTGCGTTAATTAGCTGTATTATATAATCCTTATTTCACCTATAACCTCTTTGAAAATTGCAAACTTCGAAACTGACCTGGACTGGGTACTTAGCTGTTGAGAAGGAATATATGACCCGGACTGGCTTAACCACGCTCGCCTCAACTGAGGCAGTATTGTTGGTGGTGCTCTCAATCATGATGATATGGTTATGCTACCGCCACCGCTGTGAGAAGAAGAAGTTCCAACAGAAGTATATTTCAAATGACCACCCAGATAAAATACCGACTGATGAACCGTGGTTCGTTGACGACATTGAGGCTGCGACCCAGGCAAAATAAATTTGTGTTGTTCTGTTATCTTCTGAACTTCCTTATGCAGTTTAGCCCCCTTACCTATTTCGGAGTACTCTCCTCTATTCAGAAATGTTTATCTTATTCTGAGTATGTAACGCTATCTGTTATGAACAACGCCGGCCCATCATAGGTTCTTTTCCCCCATTTCTTTTTTCTTTTCTCCCTACGCTTCTTAATTATTCTTAATTATAAGCTTCTTCTTCTTCTATATCTATATCGCATTCCTCTCAACTCTTGTTTTTATTTCTCCCCCCCAAAAAAAAATATCAAGGAATAGTCGAACTGTACGTACATGTACAGGGAAAATGTGTTAATCTAGTTGCTCTTGATCAGATCAAGCTTGTTTCAAAATGCATATTCGGTTCATCGGTTTGCCGCCTGAAATATGCCATTATCGGACTTGGTTTTCGGCTGGCTTCATGGAATCTAGATATCCCCTTTCTCATTTCTAATACGCAATAAATACTTCTGGAAGAGCCTTGCGATTGCTACGGCGAGGCGCAACTAGCTACGTCTATTTACCGTCTTCCATTCGAGCTTGATGGTCATATTCTATATATCGTGCCTTGTTGAGATCGATTATCAGATAGCAGCGGTAGAAACTCGTTCTCTCCGGCGCCGCCTCCTAGCTTTCCTTACAGATTGCCCAGGGGTAGATATTTCCCAAGCGAGAACCCAGAAGCAGATCTTCCTCCAACCCGCGAACTTTTAGTATTAGCGGATCGATATAAATGCAGCTACGCAATTCAACACGAGGAAGGCTGATGCTACAAGTTGCTATTCATTTGTGGAGGGAACGGACAGGATAATTATTCTATTTACGATTCTAAAGACATTTCAACTAACCCAAATCTTGACACCATTGGGACAACTTTAAGGCAACAAAGATCGAAAGCCCGATGGTGGGGCTGAATATTTGGGGGAGCATGCAACCCACAGCCCTGAGAAGTACGCTGCACCGTACTCAGTCTAGGAACACGACAACGCTCAAGGAACTTACCACTAGCTTTGTCAAGAATTAATGCGAAATCCGGGATGAAGGAAGCCAAAGTACGGACAGATTTGCTTCAACAGGTGGGTTTTCCCTTAATGAAGTCCGGAAGTAAATTGGATTAGGCCCGCCTCGTCCTCGTTCCGAGCCTCAGTGTCTTTGGCAAAGTTAGCCATGTCAGCAAGTCAACCGTGTATACGTAGTTCACGACTTGGACGGAATTCGACAAAATGATATCTTGCTTAGAGGACTAGCCTCAACAGCAACAGAACAATTGCATGAAGGAAGGCTTAGATCAGAATACGTAATTAGACTCAACCGCAGAAGAAAGAGGAGTATTTTTACATATAATTTGGCGGGGGCATCGTTTCGATCATGAATTCAAGCTTGAAGGCATTATTCAGCATAGCTTCTCCTTCACACCCCCCCAAAACAACCAATGGCATCGCTTCGCAACCTTCCCGTGGAATTACATCACCAAGTCCTATTCTATCTTGTGGACATCGTCGACCAGATAGCAGCAGCTAATACCTGCCCGCTTTGGAGTAAAATCCTTGGAACGAAGGGATTTTTCGAGGATAGATACCAAACTATACCAAAGTGCAACCCAGGGTTCCCACAGATTCACAAACTTCTGTTGCTTTCCAGCGATCGCCAGATCAGCTGCACCACCCGAAACGGCGAGGTGGAAGCTTATGGAATCCGATTTTTAAATAATCAAAACAACCATGGTCGAGATCCAAACTCCTTTCACAGCTGGGATATTTCGGCTTGCTCATTTTTGGAAGAGCCACCCTTTCGCATAACGGGAAGTGGGGCTCTCGCAGAACCCCGCGATTTCCATCCGTATGTCGAAATGAATACGTGGTTACCTGCTGGCTATAGCTATCGCCACTATTCTAAACTCTACGAGTCTAAATTTATTCGAAGTCTCGTCGAGGGGTTTATATTAGGTGTACGTAGTCAATTAGACAATGCGGGCCTGTTGCCAGACATATTCCAAGAAATTACAATATACCAGTTTACAGCGTATCCACAAGACAGCCATCCTGGGCGGATCGGATCTTTTAGCGGGTGTGTTGTGAGGCGATCAGCGGATCAGTATCGGCGATGGATTAAATGCTTCGCTAAAGGAGACAATATTCGTCAAAATTGTGATATCGGCGATGTATGACCTCAAGATATCCCTGAATGGAGCTGACCCGGCACTGAAATTCACATTCATGAATGTGGGTCATTAGATAGGACTAGAATGCCGTACTAAGCTAAGGACCACATGCTCAAACGCCAAAAGCTATCGTTCTTGCTCGAAGATTCGATAGCTACTTCAGTATCTACCCGAGGACGCTCGCACGCATGTTTTCTAGACTATACTTATTGCAGTTTTGGATACTTAGTTATTGTTTGGTAAATGGTTTGGACCCATGGATTTTAGTGCAATACCAATGCGATGTGATTTTTAGCGAAGAGCGATGCACAGCGGCGAATCGATCGGTGGGCTTTGTCAATGCGATCATCTTCCTCAATCCCTGATGAATAGCTTGGGTATATTAGCGTTCCAAAACACCTTTTAGGACCCTGACCTGGGACTATCCGAACATTTATTCACAAGTACCTGTACTCGTACCCATTGTAATTGTACTTGTACTTTATTATAGGTAGATGTACGCATGCACCTTTAGTTGAAATTTACCTACCCGCAATCGATATCTAAATGTATGCTTAGAATAACCAGCAAAAAAAAAAATTTGAGGGCCCAGGCCCCTCAACTGTAGCCAAGCTTGGCTGCCGACGCCGCTGCCGAACCTTGCCTTTGTACACCCTGGATAGTCAACATTCCAAAGCCAACGCCCACAAGTTTGTGGACGACATGTCATCGGACTTGCATGCAAGCTGTGTCACAAAAAAAACCCGATTCGACATTACAACGGACTTCAACACTCTAGTCCGTGATATTTACTACTACTGGTTCTCGGTATAGATAGACGGATGATGAGTAGGGAACAGAGGCAGGAGGGGCCCCGCGGTATCTAAATTGAGATCATAATTAAGTTCCCAAAAGCCATTAAGCCGGCTGTGCCCTTCGGCCCATTTTTCCCATCCAGATCGAAAGTTATATATGGATTTCTCAACGAGCTGTATGGAACTACCGCCACAGCCCATAGCTTAATTGAATCTATTTATTTGTCACCTAAAACTACCTTCGGAAGCTAACACTATAAGTTCATCTATACTATCATCCCATGGCCATATGGGCCTGAGTGGTCTGGAGGGGCCTGAGGAGACATGATAAAAGGTTGATAGGGCTTAAGTTAAGGTAATGTCGCTCGCTGACTATCGATCTATCAGCGCTATTGCCGTAGGATCTGTGACACCTTACATTTTGTAATTAGGCACGTATGTACACCAGACTGGAAGCAGTTTAAGTTGTCAAGAACTGACGAAACAGTTCTATTTTCGGTCCCCATATCTGTTCTTTTCGCGTGTCTTATAAGAAAGAACCTTAATTCAAATCCTTATCGATATCGCTACACTGCGGCATTCTAATTTAACCCAGTAGTATAAAGTGTTATGAGATTTTCTTTCTAGCTAAGCTCCAAATAACAGCCCCTGGAGATACCCTTAAACAGCATAAGCAGTGGTTTGTACTTGTATTTGGTGAGGGTTAGCCACTTCTCGTCTTCATTCCTGACAGATCCCACATACCCATCGTTCTCCGCCGAATAAAGTTTTGGTAGTACAGTACAGCTTTTAGGATTTTTACGATATAATACCGAGCTAGAATTTACTGACCGCGCTACGGGTTTTAACTCGTGTTGGAACTTACAAAAGGTACTTAAACGCTTAGTCCAGACGTCCTTGATTTACTTAGGGTACATACATCTTATCTTGAACTAAATTTTGCCCTTTGTGACGTCTGGGAACGAGACCAAACTAAATGCTACTGTATTCTATCTGAGCCCATCTACTCTTCATCTTCCCTTAATTACACTCGCTCATTTGGTTCCTCTGTAGGCTAGAAGGGGCCTCAGGTGCAAAGCTCAATACCCCTTCAGTTTCTAGATGCTAATATTATGTAATTGTGTACGAAGCTTTGCTCAATCTCTAGCAATACTCTCAAGCCTATGACATGTCTTAATAGATATAAATGAGATTAATAGTACCTAAGCAATTTGACATGGTTTCTATTTGAGTGTATAATCTCTATTATAATGGTACTAATTCGCACACAATTTATGTCTATAAACATTTTGCAAGTACATGAGTGTCCTTCTAACCCATTTGTCTAATCTACTACTTAGTGATTGTATCGATAAGAGCACAAGATCCGAGTTTAAAAAAAGAAAAGCGAAAGAATGGCGAGGCTTTCATGATATATTTCGAGGTATCTGGCCGCTCCGTGAAGCGTACTGTGGTTGGCTGGGTGCACCTGATGCTTTTACAATTTGGCGTGAAACTCCGATACTTTGCGCCATGTATCAGTGAGACCAATAGGAGCATCCATTCTTGCGGTGTATAAGTCCACCAACTATCAGTGTTAAAATCATTTGTGTTAGTTTGAGCAGATGTCAGGAATGAGCTTGCTTTACGTATCCATACCTGAATAACATTCGCCTTCGAGAACTCAGTCCCTTGTTTAAACAAACTCTTAAACTGAGACTTAGTCTTAATGGCGAAGTTCTTATACTCGCCTTTATTCGCTCCAAATGCTTTCAAAAATTTTCGATATTTCCACGGTTGAATATCATTATAACCCATTTCTGGTCCATGGGCTATCCTTTCAGTAGTATATCCATCATTGTTAATAAGAACGATGATGGGTTTTAGACCGTGTCTAATCATTGTAGAAACTTCAGTCCCTGTAAGTTGAAAGGACCCATCTCCCACGAATAAGATGACTCTACGGGACGGTTGGTCACTTTCCACAACGGCGAGAGCGGCACCCTGACAAGAGCCCACCGAAAACCCGATTGAGCCCCAAAGCACCTGTGTTATGCAAGTAACCCCCTTTGGGAAGCGAGTGCTCATGATACCGAAACTTGAGGTGCCACTAAGAATAAAGGAGTCAGCTTGCAACAGCTCACGGGCTCCTAGGACCACATTATTGACGTTGAATTTTTGCCATACACATCTGCAATTACTACATCACCTTCTTGCAACCAATCACCAATATTGCTCCAGAGCCACTTTTGGCTAATTTCTTGACTTGTATATTCAGGAGATTCTGCTTCGTCGCTTAGCCTCTGGAGCACGTTTGTTCTAGCTAGCGCATCCTGTGGCGAGTGAACTTTCTGAAAATCAACAACATCGAGTAGCTTTTGTAGAAGCAATTTCATCCCCACATTGGCGTAAGTAGCGTAGCCGACCTATTAAAATTTAGTGTTTGAACAGATTTTAAGCAAGATTATTCATAAACAAAAAAAAAACTGCATATCGTTCGATGATAGGTAGACCTTACTTTAGTGTAATTGGGGTGAAGTTCAATCGTATGCTTGGTTTCTGTGCGATTAGTAAAGCCGCCACTATTGAAGTCACAGTCCACGGCCCCGATGGAGAAAACGAGGTCGGCAGACTGGACTGCCTGCTGAATTTCTGGTCCAGACACGTCACCGATGTACACTCCTTTGAAGTTGGGGTCGGCTTCATTAATAGCTCCCCTACCCTATTTGATCCCGACAAGATAAGTAAGCTTAGAACCGTAGTATATAAAAATCTCAAGCGGTAAACTTTCAGGCCGCTAAGATAGCGCGGATTCGTAGTAAAGCCTCATTTTCGAGATATTCGAAGGGCACATACCATGGAGGTCGCAAAAATGGGAAGTTGCGACCGATCAACAAATTCCTGAGTCTCCTTCAGGGCACGGTACCGTATAGCACCACCATCTACGAGTACTATGGCATTATTCGATTCATACAATGCCTTGGAAATCAATTCAACAGCATTCGCTTCAGCATTTGGGTCGTTTGGAGACACGGCAAGGTCTAATGGGGTATTAAGGCCTTGTGCGGGAATCATTGAAAGCACCATGTCGGTGGGGAGCCCTATATCAGATTTACTCGAATTAGAAAACTAAATCATTTATATGTAAAGTAAATTTATCGACATGGCACTTCAGATTAGGAGCCATAAAAATCCGATTCAACTTTACTACCCAGTGGGTTTTGTACCTATATAGACAGGTCGAGCGGAGAGGTAGCATTCTATTACAAGAGATGATCATTTAGTTATAGCTCTATTTATGTAACCGAGACTGTCAACATAGTTAACCAGGATACTAGGATACATACCTTGTAAAACACTATCAATATCCTTTGCCGCGTTTTTTGAATCGTCAAGAATAATACTGGCTTGGGATATATTTTTCGATATATTCCTGAAGACAGAGTAGTCGCCATCAGCAAAGGAATGGTGGACTGGCACCCCGTGCTTTTTAGCCTTGGCTGAAGGTATGCCGACAATGTGGACAACGGAAACGCGCTCGCTGTAGGAGCCAGCAATCTAATACCCAACCATAAGTTACCAATATAAATTAACTACCAGGCACGTACCTTAGCTAGAAGCCAAGAGTGGGGTCAAGGGCATCGGTCTTACAGCAGGAACTGCACTAAGTTCTCCAACGCCGAAAGTTGTGATTATGGCAGACATCCCATTGATTCTTGCATAGCCATCAGCAGCATAGCCGGCGTTGAGTTCACTACAATTTCCAACCCAGCTGTTGCACAAAACACAATGTTAGTACCAGGTTTCTATTGAATTGCAGCGATTTAGCGGCCACAAACATAAGGCCTCATATAAAAATAGCACACAAATGCGCCATAATTCTATCAAAATATTTCTAACAGATACTGAGCTATGCATGGCTTACTGAAGACCAGCGGGTTCGAGATAGTCTAAGGCGACTAAGTTGAAGTCCCCTGGGACACCGTGGACGGATCTGATACCAAGCTGATGCAACCGCCTAAAGAGGTAATTGACGATCTCTATTTCTTCCCCCATTTTATTATATGATACCGTGGTGTTGCTAACTTGTATATGTGGTTGTATATCTTGGGTCAATTTTCAAGCGTAGAACCCTGGCACTGTAAGATTTTGGCTGGACTTGAAGAGCCAAACAGCAGATATTTAACTCAGAATCTGGAACCGAGACTAGGCGAAATTGAACTTTGTTCCATAAATAGGACGCAAGAATGTATAACTTATAAAAGGCCCCTTTTTGTACAGAAACGAAGGGTGTTTATGCTATGAAAAATCTCATTCAAACGCATAACCATTGGACATGACACGTAAATGCTCAAATAGTTACGGGCAAATTATATACGGAAGAGTAGTCGATGTACGATCGAGTCCTCTAGGATATCGTGCAATTATACATATCACTTAGGTCATTAGCAAGATCCGCTAGCTTCATTCATCCTGATACTGACATGTATCCGGTCATGACTTGGTCGCTATCGCGTTGGTACTAACTATGACCCGAACGTTTTCAAAAAAGTCTGGTCACGAGACAGTGTGTTCTCGAGCTTCTCTGCTAGTTGCAGACTAATGGGGTCTTCGTTCACAGACTATATTTTTAGTTTTCCGGAAGATTCTACTTCCGTGGATCCAAAACGTACACAGTCAACTTTTGAGCACTTGGTATCAGCATTGCTACATAGTCATAGAGTGTATGTAATGCATGCATCGATATCTAGCTCGGTGGCCAATTATCTAGCGCATATGTGTATTGTTTCGCATCGCCGGCCTGGCTCTTAATTATTCAATTTCTTAATTCTAGTTGAGACTAGCCCCTTAAAAGGGTTTAAGATGTATGAGATCGCAGATTTTTGGGGTGTCGTTATCGCCCCACTATCGCCTCTATCGAACCGAGCCGAGCCGAAGTGGACAAAGCTCGAATGTGCTAGTCTAGCACGATCGATGCCTCTGCAAAATGTACGCAGATCTAGTGCGGCACATCTGTAGTTAGTACTATGAACCAGCCTCGAATTCGGGCGCTGCACTGCATTTTTTAGACTGCCGAAAATACACAAACCATTACACCCCCAGACTACCATTACACAGGCTTACCTGGCACGCTGGTATGATCGTCGTACAGCTGTCTTAAGCTTACCAGACGTTTACAAAGTTGGCTAAGAGTCGTGTTAATGTTAGGCAAAGACCCTACCATTTCCCTTCCCACGATTCGCTGATAGTGCAGCTGGCCACGCCGGTTTTACAGGACCGTTCTATTATATTCAGCCTCAATTTATTGACATATCGGTCGGCATAAATATGCCGAACTTAGCTCGATTCATTATACTCCATGATCCAGCCTGCCTGGGAATTGTAGAATCGAATAACCTTGGCCTTGATAACCTTAGCGTATATGCCTACCCTGGCACTCCAAATCATACCGCTAGCCGGAAGCTTTTTATTGTCGTTGGTTCGATTTTCGAAGACAGGAGTCGACGTCAGGGTTTCGGTCCTCAACATCAAAGATATCCCAACATGGGAACATACTACCCAACTCGACAATTCTACTGCTCAACACTATTACCAGTACTTGAGACGAACTAAGCAAGTTACATACGTCCGGACCGGCGCCGTCAGTTAGAATCCGGAACCCATCGTCTAGACTTGCATTAGCTAACCTCTTTTACTCTAGCTTACAAATTAGGGCCCTAGATTTGACAATGATCAAATGAAAGAAGTTTCGAATGTTCGCGAACTAGCTTGAACCCATCCCCCAGAAACATGTACCAATACATCTTTCACCACAGATAAATTTAATACTGCGGATATTCATACTGAAATCATAGACGAAATTTCATAAGGAGACTAGTTACGCCATCAAGTGATATCAAAATATTCGCTACGGTCGCGGTGAATAGGTTAGGGGTTATAAGGCTAAAATAGGTACCTCGACGGCGGTATGTCTAGATTGCCGCACACAATATTTACGTTCGGATGACGCTTTTTTAAAAATTTATGATGATATGAGTACGCAGATGTACATGTATTTGATCTTAAGTTTTCTCTGGCATCGGGAACCTCAAGGCACTACCATCCGGCCACTTACCGAGCTAGCTGAGGCGCCTTATTAACCGTGATCGTGAGGATCGAAGAGTACTTTTAGTAAGCTTTTGGGTTGCAAGCTGCCAGCTGCCGCACCTGCATATATGGTATGTATGTGCTTATGCAATCTGGGTCACTGACGTCTAGTCTTGATATTGACTAGATACACCAGCGTCCTGGTGGCCGATAGAGAAACTCACTGGTATGTATATAGTAGCCTGCCTCTATGGAAATATGGCGATAACTAATTTCCCAAATTATGACTTGTGGAATGTCATATTTTCTATCCCACATATCTATAAAGCGTCTAAACTTATAATTGAAACGCCACTACACAAAAATTTTAAAAAAAAACCTGTTTCGCTATAGCGCTAGCTAGGGAGAATTTGATATCTCAGGGTCTTACGCCTATATATATTCAAAGAATTCTGACCCAAAGCTCAAGTCCTAGATCAGCCAAGGGAAGATAGGCAACGAAGTTATCCGACCTTGAGAAATAAGATATTGTTGGAGACCTTTCCACAGATCTGGTGAGCCTAGATATCAGTCGGAAGCTTGTTACTTTATAATTTGCTTGTGAAAATTATCTAACAAGATATATAGCACCCCCGACCCCACAGCTTAACTCGAGCGTCTGCTTTACGAGACAAAAATCAAGTTGCACTGAAGTAGCGTTCGCGCTCGAGTGCATATGGAGGAGGTTTCCAACGACCATCCCCATTTCTGGGGTGGCGTTGATAACTTATACAGTGATGATTCGGCTTCTACCGCTCATAGAAACTCTGTATCGAGTCACATTTTTGCAAGCAGCCCGAGTGACACGCTTGGGAACTACACATCACCACGTTTTCGCGAAGGCCTAAGCCCAATGATGACAGATTTCCCGCTTGGAAACTTCATCAATGACACCTTTCAAGATAACATACCTTTATACTCTCCTTCCTCGCAAATATCAAATTCACCTCTGCAAATTGCCTTTTTGGAACGTTGCGACAGTTCTAGTAGTTTAGAACAAGCACCCCACGGTATCCCTGCAACGGAAAACCCTCACCGCCAATCAACTGACGAGTCGGTCTGGGATCAGTTGCAAAATGTCAAGACCAAGTCAAATTTCTTGTGTGACTGGATGAATGCCGTTCTAGAGCTAGATATGGACCCAGCACTACAAGGCTACCCTAGAAATGTGCGCACACACCACTCCGGGCAGTACTCAGAGGTTGATCCCATCAGCCAATCAGTTATGGTCAACAACCCCGATATTTATGACCGTGGCCAAGTGCATATCCCTTTACGGCCTATCAGCTCTGTCACTAGTAGGGAGCTGACCACCGACCAAGATGACAAGAGCCTGCGAGAAAGTAGTGATAAGAGTCGCCGTAGTAGCGGTGGTAGTGAACGGAAGCAAGTTAAACGGAAAACAGCTCCAAATAAGGAAGAGGATAGTGCAGCTTCCACTACGAAGAAGCGTATGTCCCCAACGATGATATTTATACTTGTCGTGCCTCTAATTCTTTCTCAGCGAGATATATCTCGATGCGGGACATCAAGGAAACTCTCGGTTTCAGCCATTCCGATGGTAGAAGCGACAACGAGAACGCGAACGAAGAGAATGCTTGTGGGGATGGTGCTGGCTGGCAAAGAATCTATAGCAACTGGCGTAAGGATATAGCTAGTATGGCAGTCGGTATGTTGGACCTTGATTCTTTTGATCGGCTATATTATATTTTATTCTAACTACCTGATTTCATGAATCAGCGTTTGTATCTCTAGAAGCATTTACCAAGAGTACGAAATATCAAGACTCTGAGGTAGATAGCAATGGCCGGCGTCTAAACGTCATACATGGTACTTTCAAATGGCGTGGTTGGAATGAGATGTCAGAGAGCGAACAGAAGGGGTTCCTGAAATCCGCTTTTCGGCTTCCTTGGTTCGGAGTTACACATTCGTCTGCAAAAATTGACGAATGGATTAAAAATGGATTTTCATCAACCGTGGGAGAAAATAACGATGTCAATGCCATCGTTGATGCCGCAAAAACGGTTATTCTCGATGTCTTCAAGAAGCGAAAGGACGGAATGAAATCAGCCTATATAGAAGCGTACATTGACGGCATCATAGAGATGGACGCCAACGGCATGATATCTGCTAGACTCAAAAGAGATGAAAAAGGGTGTATGGACAACAATAAGTTTGATCAAAGGTCAAAATCTCATCAGAATCGTAGGTCCACTTCAAGGTATTATAAAATTTGGAAAACAGCGACTAACCTCGAGTTTCCGGTAATGATATGCACAGCGCTCGCAGATGCCCTTAGTCCTGCTCCAAAGGGTCAAGAACTACCAGTCCGTTACCTTCGATTTTATCCTGACGATGATCCTAATTTTGCTTCTAACTCCCTCGATACCGCCTATCCATATGAACCAGATCCGAATCTATTCGCGTCGCTGGGCCGCCTGAATACCCATTCAGCAAAGATAACGGACATTCAGCTAGCTATGACGGCACTAGATGCTAATTCTTCCCTCCGTCGGATTCTTGGGATGCTTAAGGGCGACGATGGGTCTACGAAACATCGAATGGCAATTTCCAGTGACCGGGAGTTACAAGCGTGGTTAATGGCTACTGTTGCTTCGCGGGCACCTTTTGATATCTATTGCATTTTTCAGCGGAACCCTGCCACAAATGGTGGAAGGCCAGACTCTCCACCTCCTAAACACTCTCGATATCTAAACTAAGTTCATAAAATTGAGCTAAAAAGTCCATAGTTGTTGGTTGTTGAATTTTTGACCGGCATCAAGTCAAAGCTATTTCATTCCCGGGGAGCGAGTAGTTTTCTTTATAGTTATAGTTTAATTAAGGCGCATAGGTGTCGTTGTTCTGTTCTATTAATTCCAAAAATACGTTTTTATTTTATTTATTTTTCGCTTTTGTCCTCTTATCTATCGCTATAATATACCCTATTGATTTCTACTGTGTATATTAGTCAGGGAATGATGTTCTTCTTTGGATCCCGTGACCATGAAACTACCTGGTGGAAACAGAACCCATCGATATCTCCTTAGTATAGCGTCGGTGGTCAAAATTATGCTATTCGCATGCAACAGGGGCCCCAGGGGAAAGTACTTTGCCCTAACGCTGCAATGTCCCAGAGGCCAGCCTTGTCGGGACATGTTACATAGTAGCTCGTACCCCTGTCCTAGCATGGATTCTCAGCGATTTTCTTTATCCCAGCTAACTATTCGCTTAACGTTAGAGGTTCCTCAAAACCACATAATTAACATCTATAATAAACCAGTTTTCCTGACTAAAATATAAAGTAGCTGACACAATAGCTACGATAGACCCATACCTCAGAAGAGGGGTGAGGCGGCATTCGGCAGGGATGGCATGGGGGCCCTCATGCATTTCATCGGTTTTTATGCATACACTTGTATTATTTTGAACACTATTGCGGCTACAGTACCCGAGGGCGAAACTATCTGGTCAATACTCAATCATTGGCCGTGTTTTACATGATGGAATATATTTAAAATGTACACTAGTTAAGTTCGGTTTGGGGTACCGGCTCAGACTTTGCAGCAGCATTAATTCTGGTTTGCGAGGTAGATCAAAGCTCAGACGTTTCAGTGTCGCTTTTCTTCCCCAGACTATTGGTTTTGATTTATGATATTAAACCCAAATAGACTAGTCGGTACAGTCAAGCTCCACGGATTATGTACCGATTAGGCAAAATACTCGAAGTACAGATATTTATACACGCAAGACTAGTACTAACTACTGTCCAACTATGACTAACAATCTTTTCATGGGGGTTTGCGCAAGCAGTTGCATTGCGTTGCTGTTCGAAATCCAACTCGGTCTCCAACAGAAGTGCGCTTAGGATTCAAAATGCAGCAGCTACAACTACATGACAACTACATACGCATACCTATACCCATATCTATGTATATGAGTTATCATTCTCTCCATTTCGCGTAGTTAAAGTCTTAGTCTTTCTTATGATCTCCCATAGCATTCGTAGGAAGTACAAACTATGTATTAGTCGTTCCGATTCTCGTCACCTAAACCGATACGGTTACACAATCGAATTATTCAAGGAAGAACCGAATAAACTAGTTAACTTTAAATTTTAGCTCCCTGCTGGTCATATGCGCCATACTTTCCGGAGTTTCAGAATTCTCGACAAAGTGCTGCTAGCCAGGGTTAACCAAAATTGTAGTCTGTAGCCGATCCCACATTGTAGTCTGGTGGAGCTCCATGTGCAACCCCACATTGGCAATCAGGGTCCCGATACGCAGCTAGGCCCTTTAAATGCAGATGGCTGTCTAGCATGACGCACTAGATGAAAAGCTACATAGCTACGATGCACACTCCTCCTGAACTACAGTAGGCTAACCGAACTTTAACATATGACGAGACTTACTAGCATTTAGGAATTTGAGGCTGTGAACCGGGATCCAGGGAGGTTAGGTATCCGATTTTTGATTAAGGGAGCTTTAAATTAACTTCCAATCACCTAGTCGATTTGAAAGTTAACCTTGGCCTATCCAATCCCCGAGATCCGAACTCCGAGTTTGTATTGCGATGACCCGGAATGTTGTAGCTATTCTACATAGACGCTTTCCCACGACGTGTTCCTATTAAAATAGAATTTAGTCACCCAGTCGCCGAAAGAGCGGGATGTGCTACACGGGTAGAGAGCAGAATTCTAGAAAATCCCCAAGTCGGAGGTGAGCGTCCCCAGACTAGTCGACTAAGGAGATACACCAGCCTCTATCCCACCATGGTCTTAGCGCGCTGCCATATACATGAACATTAATTCTTCCAGCTAGTCATAAAGGCTTGTAAAACCATAAGCTCGCTAATCAAACACCGAATCCGAACATTATCCCTTATTCGGGCCGGCGCCGAAGCTGCAGCCAATCGCCGGGCGCTAGTCTAGAACCTATGTAAGCTAAACTCCGACCACCCTCACATTTGTGAGAAGTTCTTAGCGTCCCCGGGCTAGAAGTTCTTAGGTCAATTATGCCATCGATATTCCGACCTGATGCGGGGTTGTAGAAGCGGTAGCATATTCGTCCTGCAATAACTGGACTAGATGTATACTTATATGCATATACGTGTATCTATCTACTAGTATACTATGCTTACCGAGGTCTTATCGGAGAACCCGAAAAACGGCTCTTTCATACGTTCCGCGGATCTGGAGGTTCATAGAGGCCCGCAATGTAGAGAAACCATGGGGCTTTAACCAATATCGATCACTTGCCAGTCCCATATTTGCAAGGGTTTGAAATACAATTGTTGTATACACGTAAGTTAGATTGTCAAAGACTTCTGCAGGATAAATATGAAACTATTTATATCGAAAGTACATACGGCTACAATATAATACAACCTCGAAGAGATACATGCAGATACAATGTATAATAGCCCTATCATTATCAAGTACCAACGCCACATTAAGCACTGAAAAATGTAATATTGTGCGAACAGGGAAAGTTGTGCCGAAACATCAACACACTGATGGTTTCAAATTAACGACCTCTATAATATTAATCTTGATTTACCATATACGGACAAAAACAATTGAGTGTACATGATATATACATTGAGGCTTTACTAGAAATGAGACATGTGGGCACTGGCGGGGAAAGCGATTGCGCCGGAGTCATGTGGCGCTTTATGTGTGTACATGTGTTATTGATCAGGAAACTTGATAGCTTCTTTAATGCTATTCGAGGATAATTGATTTATGCATGTGAATACAATATCCTTTCACGATTAATATCAGCTATAAGTCCAGCCGACCACATATGTGTCGGTAAGTATCCTATTGGACCGATCTCTAACCAGAGACCGTCAAGGCTGTAGTAGGAGTTTGCCAAAGCAATGAGATTGGCTTGTGGCTACTAGTCCATTAATCTTGTATGCGACTAGCTATGCTGTGATGCGGCCCACATCGGAGCCGCCGTACTATCTACAGACGACTGATAGGCCAAAGATCTGAGTATTTAAACCCCTTGTTTTCCCTCTCACAGTCGCAATATAATGTTTTGGCATACTCTGGAAGCTAAAAAGCAGGAACTCCCAAAAGACTCAAATTATGGACGCGATTATGATACCCGGTCAAAAAGATGGCATTTTCAAGCCGGACAATGCCGCCAGGCCGAATTCGACAGATACCAGAGTATTCTCGCTTCTATCCCTCAAAGGGCGCACAGCAATTGTCACAGGAGGTGGAGGAGGTAATTACCACTATTCACATTGCCTATCATGTGGCTATGCACCGTACCCGCCGCTAAAACCCCACACACTAATACGAACCTGGGCAATCCCTCTTTAGGTATCGGTTTTGCGGCCGTTGAGGCTTTCGCTGAGGCTGGCGCCAATGTTGCCTTATGGTATAATACAAATAAATCCGCTGTAGAGAAGGCAGAGCAGGTTTCAAAGACCTACGGCGTTATATGTTCGTCGATCATTCCCTCCAGCGGCTTTTACGAGACCCTTTACTAAAACATCGACCAGGCAAGGCGTACCAAGTCAAGATCACAGACGAAACCTGTGTCAAAGAAGCGATTGACACAGCCGTGAGAGACCTCAACGGTCGTCTAGATATATTTGTAGCAAATGCCGGGATTCCATGGCTATACGGTCCCATCATTGACGTCGACACACCACTCTATCACAACATCCTAGATATTAACATGCACAGCGTCTTCTACGCTGCTAAAGTAGCAGGAAATTATTTCAGACGACAACAAGCAGAGTAAACTGCTGTAGATGGGAAGAAACTTGAAAATTTCAATCGGGGATCTTTCATTATCACCACAAGTATTGCAGGCGTGACTACATTGATACCAGCCGCTATGACACCTTACTCTATGGCAAAGGCAGCTTTAATCCAGATGGCGAAAACTTTGGCGGTTGAATGGGCCCCGTTCGCTCGCGTCAATGCCATCAGTCCTGCATATATCAGCACCGATATGACCGGACAAGTTCCAGAGAGCTTAAGAACCACCTGGTCCGGCCTTACACCTATGGGGTAAGCAAAACATCTGAATTTACATTAATTCCATTGTCCCACCTGTGCACGCTTTTGCGTTTATTCGAAGTGGAGTGGAGTCTCTAGCGGCTGCTTACGAAAATAATTTCAATCTATGTATAGGCGCGAAGGGACTGTAGCAGAGTGCAAAGCCGCATATCTATATCTGGCCAGCGATGCTGCTAGTTATACGACTGGAACAAACCTTTTTGTTGATGGTGGAGTAAGTAATATCTGATAACTCCGGGGCATGAAGTGCTAAAATCATGATTATATAATTATTGAGCCCGGCTAATCCTGATATAGTACACTTGCATTTGAAACGATAATTATAAAGTAGTAGTATGCGTATGTAGCTACGTACCAGACTTGTAAAATAAATATTCTTCTAGGCTACGAAAGAGGGCAAAGTCCTTGGAGCTAAGCTATTGATTAGGGTCAAGAGCAGTATCCTAGGAACCATGATCGTTAACACTAACTCGACTCGAGTCCAAGTACCTGTCGAGATGTATATGTACGCGATGTTCGATATTCAATATGAATGAAGTCAATTGATCAAGCTTTGCGTTGTGATATTGTTGGAATTTAATCCGAAAATTCGATCCATCCACGGTCGCAATCCCCATAGCTTAGCATAACCTGGCCTTCGGGGTAATGATGCGGATTTCATCCATTCCCGGAGCTTCTGCCGTAAAAATCAATGCTATAGGCACTAGCTATAGTATTGATTGCTATGAAGAATGTGAGAGAGCCGTTGGCAGCCACTCCACCCTCCGCTTCAAGAACGGGCTTTAACATTGCCTCCATGAATTTTCGAACCGTGATATTCTCCCCCCAATATTCAGTTCCACGCCAAGTCAGTCGAGGAAGGCCTGGCACACTTGTGAATAAATCAAACTCCATACGGTTTATCCAATTCGCAAGTTTCGGGTCTTCACCGTTCCACGCAGTAGGCGAAAAAAATGGTTCGTCAAGAAAAGGGTTGTCGTTCCTTAAGCGATTTCTCTGGAAGTAGTACTCCCGAAATGAAGTGTCTATAACATCGCAGCGGAAGCATTCTGATTTAGTTGAGATCAAGCAGTGGATACCCCGGGCGGTTCTTTCTGAAGAATATCGGGATTTACGCATCGATTGCGAGTCTTTGATGATGCGACACCAAGTTTGGGAAACTTCAGCCGCACGGATTTGGTCCTCGACGGAGAGGTACGAGATTATTTGCACCTGCAGTTCGAGTGGGAGACGTCGACGTGGGACAGATGGAGAGGCCATGATACTGCATCCGCTTTAGATGGTGAAGTTGATGAAGAAGATATCGATGACGATGTGCACGTGGATATAAAATTCCCTCATTCAGTTCTTGACTCCGTATCCCTTTCGAAGCCTTGCAGGCAGAGATGTCTTACACTCGCACGGTCGATTATTTGTTATTTTTGTCGTTGGGATTTGCGGTCGGCCAACTAGATGTCATGACCTGATATGATATAATTTATCCCAGATTCGAATTGATGTAACAGTGTATGAATTACATAACATCAACTGAGCAGCAGATCCCCAGAAGGTTAATTTACCAGTGTTTCCCGCATGCACGAATGCGAATGGATCTTTGGCTCAAAACGAAACTCGAGTCCGAACGATACGCCGTAGCCGAATCCTTTGGTAACAATGTTTGTGACGATCGGCAAAGTCCTCATGATTCCGTGAAATTCACAAGGCTGTAACGTAACGGACCTCTCCATACATCATCTCCAAAGTCCACGCACACACACACACATGCATACCTCGCACGCATTCTTGTGCAAGAAAATTTACCACCGAAACTGAGATTCATGAATTCAATTTAACGGCCGCAGATACAATGGAGCAATTACCTCGTACACAGCAGTCTGAATCAGCGGGTTACAGAGACATGGGCACGGACACAAGCAACGGCCAGATAATGTTAACACGGCCCCATCAAGCGCGAGTAATTACCACACTTCCGTTAGAAATCCAATCAGAAATCCTCAGCCACGTTTCCACCCTCTCAGATCAAATCTCAATTAGTCAAACCTGCAAACTCTGGCAAACCATCATCTGGGAGTGCAAATCATGTCAAAGACAGCGATATGCTAGAGTATCCGAGGAGGTCGACATACATAAATTCATAAAATATGACAAGCCATTGATTAAATGGCTCTCGTGCACTTTCGAAAACGGGAATGTGAACCAATACAGATACAAACAGTATGAATTCGAAAAAGAAGAGGACAGTGAAACGAGTTCACGATGGAGGTGGCAGGATCTCACGAATTTCAAATTTTTGGATGATCCCGTGGTTTCTCCGTTCTGCCAGGTTCCAGAATTCTTCAACGGAGAGCGTGGTGATAAGGGTAAAAATGTATTATTCATCAACCGGATTTATAGATGGCCACCGAGTGCTTTATTTTTTGGCCGCCGAAGTTGGGAGGGTTTGAATCTACCCGAGTTCCTAGAGCTCAACACTAGCTCTCGTGGAAGAGGAGAAGAAGAAGAAGAAGAAGAAGGGTCGGAGTTGGATTCAAACAAAGAAGAATGCTGGCAAAGTATTCGGATCTCTTTAGAGTTCCCAAAGTGTCCTGCTTCTTTAGGTGTATTTTACAGGACTTTTGCGTTCGTACCGGCGGACACCACAGTCAGAGGGCTCCTACAATCCATTGTAGAGGAGATTCAGCCAGTGATGAAGAAATGGGAGTTCGATTCCAGCGTTGAGCATGAGTTGATATTTTCTTCAATCCGAGATCTCAACCACGAGTTTGAGGATGACCCTATCGATATCTACCTGGAACTGAAATGTGATATTCCTTTCATCCCCGGAAAGGATCGGTCTTGGGTGGAAACCACTAGATCCGCAAACGACCAGTCTGCAGCTTCGGCAGATGCCTAAGAACGTCAATACTCCCCTACTCAAAAAAGATTTTGGATCGCTTTTACCTGTATTTCTTATCCGGAACTTGATTTCTTTGAAGTAAATTCATAATTAATTGATAATATTTCCAAGTTGAGGAATTAGTCTAAATCTAGCAAAGGATATATATTCTATCTACCAAATTTGCAAAATCCCAGTTCCCTTTCTATGTCTATTGATCGGTATATTTACATATATTCATTAGCCCTTAAATCACAAATATAACGCCAGTAACTCCTAAAAAAGACCCATAGTCGGTATTGAATTTCCCTTGAGGTAATATTGGGCAAAATTCCCCCTTTCAATAAGTAAGCCTTTCGACAGAGAACGCCGTTAGCCAGTCGATCTTGAAGAAATCAAGATATTCAAACTGGAAGGAATAGAAGTTGTAACGTGGTGACCCAATCGACAAACGGGTGGTATTCGTATCGGAGGATCCGAATGATAATATTCCAAATATTTCGTGGATATCTAGATTGCGTGTAGCGTATACGTTATCTTCCATCAACCGGTAGCTTCAGTCGTACAGGTTGCTAGAACATGAACAGTAATCGCTACAACATGTGGGGCAGACCGAATCATCTCGATAATCACTCTTCCAAATAGATTTTTTTAGAGATGATTTGGATGATCGGCGAGACTTCAAGGTTCGACCAGCGCGGGACGGGGAGGAGGAGCGAAAGAGGGAAATGAATCTTGAGATTGATGACATGATTGTCGTGGTATATTATGAAGGTTGAGATAGTGAGAACGTGAAGTCAACTATTTGAACGATAACCGACTACTCAATTTCGTATATCGAATTAAAAGAAATAAAGATAAATGACGGTTGATTTTCGGAAGCGCCAGCGCTTTTCTGTAGGCCAGCTACTGTAGTAGAGATAAAGATCGATACCGAGTATGCTTTGATAGTGACTATAAAATAAATAGGATCTCCCATTATCTTTATATACTTCTTCCTTTGCATGCATATGTCTTACCAATACATAAATATCCATACCATGTTTTAAAATTTTGCTATTCGGTCCGCTATACAAGTGCTCGTTAATCGAACTTCACTCCAGGGTATCATATATATCATTAACGCATTAGTATTAACTTATCGGGGTAAAACATTAGATCGAGAATACGAGGAAGAAATTGTGGTTCCAAACGTACGTACAAGTACTGTCTAAGTCTGGTCCTTGAAAACTTTCACCCCAATAATAAGGGACTCTCCTCAAAGCATTTGGATTACCCTTCTTTGGCGACTCGGAGTTCTCAAATCGTCTAGAATATCTATGGTCATTGTGGTATTTAACCGACGCTACCCCTAAAAAGGAAGTCGGGTCGGGGTTGTCTCGAATGGTCTCGATGTCACACAGGTTCTTCATCCTGGCAGGTATCATGATATCACTCCAGATAACACTGTGTGTGCGATTCGAATTGGAATCTGAGACGTCCAGTCGCTCTAATTCGGACCCACTCCTTTGGCAGAAGGGCTTCCAGAAGGTTTGGGTGTAAGACAGGAATGCTTTTTGGATGTCAATTGATCAAGGGGAGTATTGTCATATTAATATGCGACAGTCTCTTCGAATTCTCCCTCGCTTCACATTGCATTGCATGGGCTCTATATTAGAATTCATTATTGAACAAGTACAAAACCGAGCGCGACCAGAATATGGCTGTGAGTAGGTAAGCAGGTATAGGTACTTATCATACACGGAGATATCGATCGAGATTTCTTGTATTATTAGTACTTAAATTACGCCTCGGAAGTCAGCATACAGTGTCGCATGTTGAGACAACACAGCACCAAAGGGTCCAGGGAGCCACAACACAACGCACAACACAAAGCTATCGATCGGTATCATCTGCTTCGTAATTACACAGGCTGATGCTAATCCGCTGATCAAACCAACTCAACTCCGGCTTTATCTAAGAAGGCCCTATTATTATATAGACATGAGAATCGAATATTCGTTTAAGTCCAATATAGGAGAGGCTTCAAACAGTTTGAGTATCTTCCTGAGAAGAATTTACACAGTCGTCATTTTAGAAGGAAATACTACCTTGACTTTTGAATTCCAACCCGATTAACAGTGGCCAGGTGGGGCCGACGCACAGAAATGGAGCCAAGCTGCCGAGTTCAGCTGGCGAAGCGATAACCTCGCCTAAGCTACTAAGTATGTCCATTTGACATCTGACCCCGATGTCGGCTTGACACAATCATGATCATGACCACCTGGACGAGTGTTATCAATTGATCAACTTCCTCATCTCGGATACTCTTTCATTAACTTGTCTGCGCGGTTGACTTCAGCTTCTCTAATCTCGAGGCCGACTGTTCTCAAGCTTCATCAAGGCGAAATCCCACGCGCCAAGATGGCTTCCGAAGATGCTGTCCGGACCCGAATCCTCAACCACATGAACAAGGACCACGTCTACGACTCAAAGTTATATCTAATCCATCGCCTTTCCTATCCTAAAACTCTTCTATTACCATCGAATCCTGCCAAGGTTCAACTCTCTGACATCCAAACCACCCACCTAACAATCACTGTCGACGATGTCGCTAAGGAAATCCCGTTCGACCCACCCATGGCCTCCCTCTCCGACTCGCGTGTCCGTCTGGTGGAGATGACAAAACAGGCAGAAGCAGCATTGGGAGTAGATCGTGATATGGTTTCTATCACACCCGTTTACCTCCCTCCGCGTGGCATCGGAGAGTGGACTCTTTTGTTCACCATGCTATCATGCATGTATCTCCTCTTTATTCCTTCTACCTTGCAACCCGGCGGGCTTCTCTACTCAACTATCCTCAAAGATTATCCATGGATAGCAGATGCGATGCATAAACAAGTCTGGTGGGGGTATTGGGTATTGGTTAGTTTCCATGTTGGAGAAACTTTATGGTTCTGCTTTGGAGTTTTGGGGAAGTTTTGGGAAGTGCCTGGGGTTGATATTGGGACAGCGGCGCTGTGGACTATTGATGTGGCTATTCATGGGTTCTATGCACTGAATAAGTGGAAGAGAATGGTGAGGAGGCAGGTCAAGAAGAACGGAAAGAAGGATCACTGATAAAGCTTGATAATATGGTACGCGAGGTGAGCCTGAGACTTTTATATTAAATTTAGTTTAGCTAGCTGGATACTGCGTCGTTGTCAGTTTGCTTCAATATACCCTTCTACACTACTATTTCAAGCTATTCATTTTTACATCATAAATCAACCAAATTCCCTATCGCTTTCAGTAGTTATTGTATTTTACTTGCTGCGGAAATCTCAACCTGATAGTAACTCCTAACCAAGTATTTAGGAAGTCTCCATGAAGGACTTTCTTACAAGCTGGGCCGTTGAAACAAAGGTGTGGTGCAAGTGGCATAGACGATATAGAAAAGGGTATACTTGAATCGATTTCGTCTAGCTAGAATCCCACCTGATCTAAAGAGGTTGACGTCTACTGAAATACCCCAAACCCAACCTCTACAATATTGGAGGCGTGCGCTAAAACACTCAAGGAGATACCCCTCAATATACCCGTTTAAGCCCAATCATCCACATTCTCAATCACATAATCAACTCGGATTGTGCCGAGGGTGATATTTCCCACGCTCGGGAAGCTGCTAACATGATAATGAGCGGATAAATAGAGAGTTTAGTCTGGCCATGCGTACATGGTGGTACTTCTTTTAAATATCAGAAAATTCTATTATATCATGACCAAATCGAAATTTTGGGATCTAGCCAACCCCACACCCCCTAGTTGGAACGAGATGATTTCAGTGGGGGTATTACGTTGGGGTGTCTCATCCTCTCCGTATTATCGGGTTCGACCATAGCAGCGGTATGCCTGCAGTTGGCTTATTAATATATTAAGTTTTATAGCCCTGAGTTTTGGTCATGACTTGAGAGGGGTCTGGACCGTGCGCTTTCGGATTTCCCGCAGGATATTTTGATATGGAACTGAGGTTCGATTCCGGTGGTGGATCTAGTTGATCGATATATATAACGTCGGTTTATCATTCATGACGAAAAGAAGACCTTTAGTACTAGATAGATAGATATACTAGCTATGTATGCTAGTACTTGATCGATGGCGCTCTCGAGGTTAACAAGGTAGTAGATAACTAGCGGGCGAACAAGTTACCGTGTGTATAACTATATATCGTGGGTCAGTCAGCTAGCTATAGCGCTAGCCTAGCCCCATATCCTATAAATTCGGCTGACGAATGATAAGGGTTCATATCTATTGGGTGACACTGTCTCAGCCAATCCTAGTTGGTATGATAGCCAAGTGTTCGAGATCAACTTGATTTTCACGTTCGAAATTCCTGGTATGCGGGCTTGAAATCAAGCGTCGAAAACCTCAGCTCCGCGGACCCTGCAGGCAGGTTGGTATCTCGGATCTTCATCCGAGCATGCGACCAAATTCCAAAGAAGAAAACTATCTTGCAGCTTGCGGCTGTCCATGCACACACTTAACACGTATGTTCCGAGTTTGCCTAAAATCCAGGATTGTCAATTTGCACTTATGCGCATTTAGCGTGGGCTACATAGTAAACAAATATATGCAAGTGCATGTGCTTGCTATAGGGTACCAACTCGAAGTTAGTCGACGGCACGGCAACAGCCACCGCCAACTATACTAGTATCAGGTCGCCCCGTCGAAACTCAAATATAAAGAGTGCATGGACATCAATAATGATTTCACGTTTCTTCCGTATATTCCGCAATAACCCCAGATTGTGGTACGATTGGAAGGCTTCTTACAAAGCTCGTCATCCTCAGCTTGCCGAATATTTGATAATGGAAATCTACATTCTCTCTCCAAACGCCGTTTCACGCACAAAATACAGTATTTCCACAAGTACAAGACCACTTAATTAGCTTAAACACTTCAAAGATTTCAGAACCCCCATGCCGTGCGGTTCCCATCGTATGCGGGAGCTAGGATGCTAGCGAGGCTCCAAAGTCTCTAGTGACATGGGCCCCCATGCAGTCAATCTGTGGCGCTTGCTTGGCACCTAAACTATCCAACCTCATCCAGCCTAGCTGACGTGATTTCAACATTCGAAGACGACATCGAACATTGGAACGCTTCAAGTTTCACTTTCTTTGCTTCTCAATGTCCCAGGCTCGTAATATGTACGGTACAGGATCAGACGAGCTGGAATGCTTACTCCCAACCAGTGGGACAGGAAATTAAACCCTAGCGTTACCAATTGATGATGGAAAACACTCTTCGTTATTTTTTGTAAATAAAAAGAATTTGCGACCCGGATCCAAGACAAGCTTAACCATGCCCGTGCTGTGATACAGACGCTTTTTCTGCAGATTGAACAAATTTAAGATCTGGAACGTCCCATATGTGGGGGCGCAAGCCGTTTTCTAAGATAACCGATCACCTTCTCTTTGGAACTAGCCCCTCCGTTCCATGGGAAATGCTTGCTTTGCTTGAACCGTTGACACCCTCAAGAGCCAGTTGGAATACACGTGAGCCCAGCAAATGGAAGCTCTCTTAGCCAACAACTATAGCATGAGGCATCCTGACAATATGGTGCAAATAAGGGGAATTGATAGGCAGAACCCGGCCGCTTGGAACCTGCACCTTCGGTCACTTTCCCTCTCGCGAATGTTTTCCTTGTTTTTTTCCCCCCTTCTAAAACCCCCCTCTGATATTCATGTCTTAAAAAGTGCAGTGTGCAAATTTGGGCAAGCCGGCTGAGAGGCAGCTGATTTGATGCTCGGATTCCCTCTCGCAGGAAGAAAATCTAGCACGCCATATTTTTCGAGACTCCAATTGTGGGGACCGTGATTCTCCTGAAGTTTTTTTTTCGGATTCATATGGCTTTACGTTGTTGTATATTTGAAAGGATGGGTCGCACCAAAACCCGCGATCCACTGATAACTTTATTTCGTCTTTATGGAAACCCACAAAAGCTGAATGTTTCGGTAATCTAGTCCCACAGACGATATTTTAACAGCAAAGTTGGCCTCTATTGGCTAGTTTGTCTTTTTCTATAAAAGCAGCTATGGAGCAAAGGCGTTCAACATCCGAAGATAACAAGGACCCGACATTCACCGCGCTGACACCAACCGAGTCACCCGTCGAGTATCGAAATAACATCGAAATAGCTGAGTTAACGGCGACATCAAAACGAGACCTTGAAGCCGCTAGAGAACGTATTCTGCGACGGCAGGCTCTCGTTCGGCAGGATGCGCCACAGTTACCGTTTTTAACTTTCTTCAGGAGGGGCCTGAGTGATGACGAGTTAGATCGGGTTGCTACACAACCCTCAGTTTATGATGATCCGGCTACTGCGAAGTTTTTTGAGCCGCATCCGCAATGGGAGAATTTGCATCGGTTTGATCCTGAGGCTCGATGGACCTGGAGGGAAGAGTTGGTATGTGTTTTCCGTTTTAGTCTGCAAATAAGGAAGTATATAGATATAGTATGGCTAACACGGGTCTTTGAACGAAGCCATTGATTAACAGACTTGACTGGAAAATTATGGTCTGGGCATGCATCGCCTTCTTTGGTTTAGATTTAGGTAAGCGAATTTAAACAAATCTAGATATATTCATATTATATTATACCTTTGGAATATACATATATTATGTATCTAACACTCAGATGGCCTGTTCATTTAGGACGCGGCAATCTTGCTCAAGCAAACACGGATAACTTTCTTCCAGATCTAAATCTAACGACAAATGACTATAACTTGGGGAATACGGTTTTCCAACTATCGTTTCTAAGCGCTGAACTACCATCTCAAATAATAAGTAAACGGATCGGTGTTGATAGATGGCTTCCGTTTTTGATGTGCTCTTGGGCTATTGTGTCCGGGTCGCAGTTTTTTCTGGCTGGGAGAACCTCATTTCTGATTTGTAGATGCCTGCTTGGGCTTCTGCAGGGGGGGTTTATACCTGAGGTTCGTACTATAATATGATTTACCGCTTCTGAGAGGGTATTTGCTAATTAGACTCCTGAGTCTAGGTCGTCTTGTATGTTTCTAAAAATCTAACAGCGGATTACAACATCCAATTAACCGAAGCAACAATAACTAATCATATATATCCAGATTTTTAACCTACTTCTACAAAAATACCGAGCTCCCATTCCGTCTTGCAATATTCTGGTGCACCCGTCGGTTTACTGATATCGTCGCCCCAATAATTGCTTTCGGAATCCTTCGACTCCGCGGAAAGCACGGCCACGAAGGTTGGCGCTGGCTCTTCCTAGCCGAAGGCGCAATGATGTTCTCTATTGGCGTTTTCTCGGCTTTTTTCATGCCAGCATCCCCAACTCAGACTAAATCCTGGTACCGTCCTAACGGCTGGTTCAACGAGCGAGAGGAAACAATCATGGTCAACAGAGTTATCAGAGATGATCCATCGAAAGGAGATATGCACAATCGACAAGGACTTACGTTAAAACTGCTGTGGAAGTCGTTGGGCGACTTTGATATCTGGCCAATTTATATCTTTGGCATGCTTTGGGAGTTGCCTTCTGGCCCGCCGGACCAGTATTTGACCCTTAATCTGAGGAATTTGGGGTTTAGTACTTTTGATTCGAACCTACTGTCGATTCCGTCGCAGTTCTTTGGGGCTATTACGGTATGGGCGGAATGTGGTCACAAAATTATATATACTGTTGCAGTTTTACTAACTTCATACGGCACCACCGTATAGATGCTTATCTTGACCTGGCTTTCGGTTTCATGGAATGAAAGAGCGTCGTTTGGAATAATAACACAATTATGGTATTTACCGAATTTAATCGCTTTAGCTTTGCTAAGACGACAGTCGGCGCATCACTATAATTGGTCCACCTTTGCTATTTTAACGGTTTTGTTATCTTATCCTTCACGTAAGTATTGCTCTCCTTAGTACAAGCGATGTTAGGAATATTTGACTAATATTTTTTTTTTGATATAGCTCATGCAATGCACGTTGGGTGGGCGAATCGGAATTCTAATTCTGTTCGTACCAGAGCCGTTTCAGCTGCTCTGTATAATATGATGGTGCAACTTGCTCGAGTGATATACTCGAATATTTACCGTGAAGATGACAAACCAGAGTGTAAGTTAACTCCAGTCCTCAAGCTCCTTAGGGCTTGACCAAGGCTAACTTTAAAACGTGATATATAGACCGACGAGGGAATAAACAATTGATAGCAATATGTTGCATGAATATTGTTGTCTACTGTCTTGCTAAATGCTATTATCTATGGAGAAATAGATCGAGAGACAAAGTATGGGACTCTATGAGCATGAATGAAAAGATTCACTATTTGGAAACGACGACGGATTCGGGGAATAAAAGGAGGGATTTTCGGTTCGCGCATTGAGAATAAAGAATTTTTTTTGTTTTTAGACAAATTTTTGAAGGTACTTTATGGTGGCGTTTGGAGAACTTTCGTCTTTTTTTCTCTTCTCTCTTCTTTTATCCGGCCAGGTGGTATAGTAGGCGTTCGAGTGGTTTAATCAACATGGTTTAGATTCAGTTGGGAGGAGATTATAGGTTTATAAATTTCTTTATATATCTTAGATCTAGAGATATGACAATATTAATACTATTATCATTAACAGTACTCTCGTGTCGAGTGGTTTGACCTAGTCCAGTCAACCCCACTTGATCAATTGATGGCATGACATGTTAAACGAGGAGTAGAAGACCTATCATTCATTAATCCAAGTCCGATCCTTATCCACAAACATCCCATCAAGCGGGTCCACCGCAAGATCAAAAATCTTCGAAACCTCATGAACCTTCCTAATGAACACAATCCCCATTCTATCATACATCCCCAACCTCAACCTCATATCCTGCTTTCCCGCAATCTTTAAAGCATCAAATTTCAATACATGCTTTCCAAGAACTTCAATAAAACCCCCAACAGAAATATCTAAATCCACTTCTCCACGAAGAATATCACTTTCCAAATCTTTCTCTTCTTCTTCTTCTTCTTTGCCGTCGACGTCACCATCGTCTTCATCACCTTTTCCTACAAAACTAAACCAATCCTGACGGTATATCTGCCGATCCTTCTGGCCACCATATTCATAACCCAATTGATTCCACATAATGCAAACCCCCATCCTCCAGTCCTTCTGTCTGATATCACGTTCATACCTCCACCCCTGAAAATTCAAAAGTCCTTCCTTAAGGATTTGAGAATCCGTTAGGTCAATAGTTGCTTTTGCACGGTCTTGATCATTTTTTAAACATCCTTCGGTTTCGTTTCTTAAAAAGATTATCTTAGAGACTTGACCAGTGAAGATGTTGATTGTGCATTCAAGACCGATTGAGAGGAAGAGGTTGTGGATTTGAGGGTAGAGGGGTGTGGCTGGGGTGTACCGAAGAGGTTTTGTGGGGTTAGAGAGGATGAGAGTAGACCAGAGGGAGTTAACTTCACAAGCCGTTAGGTGGTCTTGCCAGGGGAGGAAAGAGAAGATGTGAATGAGGAGTTCGGGGGGGAAGGTGGTTATTGACATTTTAAAGAGAGCATGTGAGTACTTTTGTGTTGAGATTGTTGGATTTTGGATTTGTATGTCCTGAGCGTGACTCGCGACTCGGATAACCCGCGAACTTTTAAATTTGACAGGATAAGTTACGTCGGTACAGAGTCAGTAATGGGTATTATATACTTTACTACTATAACGGTGGTCTTAAGAGTTAGTCAAAATACATTTTGAAACTTTTGCAAAAGGGCGCTAGAGATTGGACGGTCTTGCGTAGTGAGCCTCGTCAGTTCGGTGGAATCCGAGGTTATGCTCGCTAAGCGTCCACGCGGATCTTACGTACAACCTCTGTGACATTACTGTCGGTAGTTAACGACTTACTAAGTAAACAAGTAAAATGGTATTCCCATCTCTAAACTCTACGGTGTGTCTATCCTAGCTGTAGAGTCATTAAGAAAAGCTAGCTCAAGGGGTTAATATTATTCTATCTACAAATCATATTTCAAGCATAACTTTCATATATGTGAGTTACTAAATCACAAACGAAATGTCAACTACAAATTGTGATTTGCTCCTTGTTCAGATATTCTCTTTGATGTTCAACGCCACCGATACTGTCCTTCTTGGGCATCTTTCCTCCTGTCCTTCTCATACTTCATATCATCCAATCCCAATAGCACACATCCGCTTCCCCCTTTGGTCGGCGCCCACCCCTCCGCGTCATAAACAATTTGATTCCAAAATGATGTCCAATGCCATGGTTTCACCACCTTTCCACATATTTCTCCATCATCTACATCCTGTACATTGACAAAATACCTCTCAAAGGCAAATATCCCCATCCAATGTTTCCTCGGGTTCCTATACGTCCAATTCATGAGATGTTCTCTTTGGAGGTATATCGGTTTTACACCGCCTGGAATATGGACTATTCGTTGTTCCTTGCAAGTACTCCAACAATCCTGACAGCCGTGGGCTACTAACCTCGAAGCTGTGGCGGAGTGAGAGATGCTGGTTGTTAATAGATCTCTGATAGTGAAACTTTTGACTGGAAGTTCGAGAGAGCCGAGTTTGTGACTACAGCTTGCTGGGTAGAACCATATATTGCAATCTGGTTCGTTTTTAGGCGAGAGGTCGATGCTATCGTTGTTATAGTTGTTATCGACCCAAACTGCATCATCAAGAAACGGGGCATCCGTAAACTTCATTGCACCTGAAATACTAGATATCGGCTGATGTTCGAATAAGTTCGTATCTAAGAAAAATAGATTCTCAGGATACTGTTCCGATTCCTTCTCGCTAACCGCCGCTACGGGAATAAGTGTAACTGTCATTGAATCTGACTCTTGAATTGCTTTTTTAGATTCTGGTGAGGAATGGACGATGAAGTAACAGTCTCGAAGGAGTTGGTGGATTAAATAGCGTTCATCCGGGTACGTCATTGTATAACGTAGTTTTGATTGGGTATAGCGTTCGGCGAATGTGAAAGGGTCGCTGATGAGATTGTACCATATTGGTAAAACACTTTCGCAGGATATGTGATCTAGATAGGAGAGGTGGGAAAGGATCATGATGTGGAGTTCAACGGGGAGGGAACGGATTCCTGTCGGAATTGGGGGTGGCATTGTAACGTATGTAAAATGTGTTTGTGTGGTATTTTGGTATTAGATATCCGACGATACCGATCTGGCCTGGCCATTCGCAAGCAACGTTGCGCAACTAGAACTACTTTTATTTAGTTCCCTATCGGTCGGTAGGTTAAACGAAAGTCAAAGTCGATATACCTCCTTTGACAAAAAGCTTTTTTCATTTTGGAGGCGGACTTATGAATTTATGGGTGAAGGTTTTGGCATCCTGCCTGGGGCTGAAATTAATTGTGGTGCCTGGTCCCAACGAAGCTAAGGATTCATGGCCACGGTATGCACCGCCACATATGATGTGCCGAACGGCCTATGCTACATACAGCACATGGGCTTCTTTTCTCTGCTGCTATCACTTACTTCCTTTAGTTCGTCGCGAGATACACTTCAGGCATGCAAAGCCACCTTAATTAAGGTTAGATAAGTAGATATCATATTTCACGAGGTTCCCAACATCGTACGTTACAAGCTATAGACTAGTAATTTTAAATTGCCTTATAAGCGAAGTATCAAAAAGTGCGTATTGGAAGATTTGAAGCGGAGTAATGGGGACCACGTTGCAATTTTACGATTTTGTTAGTCAAAAAAAAAAGAAAGAAAGGAAGGAAGGAAGGAAGGAAGGAAGGAAGGGAGAGAAATATATGGCCCTACACAACGGCTGCGGCTTTAGCCTTGATGTGCTGCAGCTGCGGTACGGGAGGATCCGGTTCTCCTGTGATGAAATTAACGAGTTAATTGGACACTCTTAATTTTCCCGAGCCGGCCACCTATAGTTTTAGAAGCCCCCCGTTTGGTCCTGAACAGCCCTCCAGGTCATCAGAATCCGCGAGAGCAAGACGCGTATTGATATACGGGCATACTTTCATAAACTTCCCATCTAGTCTTTTCTCCATATGATTCTTCCTGGCCTAAATAACGACGTGGTGAGTTGCTGACGCTAATCTATATATAAGGTCCAGAAGTTGATTGACCCATTCCATAAAAGTACACCTTCAAGGTTGAGATTGCCATTATATGCATTGGTATATATACGTATTCCGCTCCAGATGTGTCATTCCAATCTAAAAACGCGGCAAGCTCAAGTGAAACTATTGTATACACGCGACCAAAGTTCTTCGACGAAGATTTTTAAAACAGACCTTTGGTATACTGATCTACCCATATAAAATTGCCCTCATTAATTCAAAATTGATAAATATGAATTCGGCCTTTTCAGTGCGGTAAGCTAGCGATAAAACAGACTAGGAAGCCACCAGAGTTTCACACCCAAGCTTGCTATATATAGTCCAAAATAAACCTAGGGTGGTAAATTGTAGTTGGGATATATCGACATGTACCTTTTTCAATAAACTGATAAAACAAGTGTTTTGCTACTCATTGATTTTGAGAGGATACAAGATGACACATCAATCCTTCAAGATACGGTTCAAAAGATTCATCCTCTGGAAGCCTTTTAATCTCTGCCCCGTTCAGGAAGCTTGCAGACAGGACTTGATAAAACCAAGAGGAATAACCTGTGAATTGAAGCATGAGCGCGTTGAGGCTGTTGTAATCCGTATTAAGTGATACTCGTGCTGGCCATGCCCATGGTCTCTAGTCCTAGGGGTATGGTGTCCAATCTCTGTGTTCGAAGATACAGTGAATTATATTGAATACATTGTATAATAGCACTTATCCGCAGAATTCTTGCGTATGAGGCGACTATCTAGAGGGCCTTGGTGGAAGCGCTCAATAGTGACTTAATTAATTCTAAACTCACAGTCGGATTAACCAAGCCTGCTAAGGCGAGTAATTCAAGCTAAAGAGCTCGTGGTTATTGAAATCAGCTTCGTGAGCCGAACAGAGCTCGCACTACAGTCGACCAAGAACTCAATGCACACATGATGTCCGCTGCACCCTTGTGAGGAGATCGGATTTTTACATTCATAGGATCTTAAAACGGTCAGTCTAAGTCGCCCAACTGTCCCCGGGGCTAACTCTCAAAACGATAACACTCGGCTTCCTTCTCTTTTCCCTTTCTTGTATAATGATACCAAAGTCCCTACACTGTTTCGCGAATTCCTCATATCCGGACTTCTCCCAATCCCCAAAGTCCCAACTGTCGAGATTTAGATTATCAAGCGTTTCGCGAATTTCTTGATACGGTGACCGTACATAATTCCTCGTATTTCTCGCTTCAAACATATTCGCACAATCAGTGCAACTGAACTCAAAGCATTGCTTGTAAATCTCATAGATCTTGTCGAGAACGCTTCCGATTGATAAATATTGGTTCTGGGTCGAGTCTAACAGCGGAATTCGCTTCTTCGAACACATCCGGTCAAACTCCAAGAAATAAAAAGGTTTCGGCTTGGTGGGTGATGACGGTGGTGGTAACGAAAATTCATCGTTCGTCGCAATGGCATTAGAAAGTAAAGAAAAATAATCGAATTTATAAAATTCGGGTCTCTTTGCACGGGTCGGGAAGTAACATAGGGCTTGATCGTCGTAGAAGCCTAAGTCCTTTGTTGGGGATATTTTGATTTGGCGTTCTTGGGTGAGAGGACAGCGGCGGTAAACAACCGTGCATTCTTGGAAGAGAAGGTGACGTCTGTGAACACGGGGGGTCTGAGTTGCTGACCTGCCGTATTCAGGATTATTGTTAGCGGCGAGGCAAAAAAAAAGAATTTCAACCTCATGATTAATGGATCAATCGACATGGGCACGCACTGGCCAAACGGTCTCCATTCGGTTGAGGAGCCAGGATAACTCTTGACGTCCTGATAATAGACCGAGGGGTCACGGTATTTCTTGAGAAGATCGCGCCAAGCCCGGCAAACTTGGGATGCAACTAAACAGTGGGTCCAGTGCCCCAATGAGTTTAGTATTTCGGCATGAAGTTCGAGGGGTAAGCTGGAGATGTCGGTCTTCGGCTCGATTGTCGGTCCACGGATGGTGCTAAGTCGGTTCGAATTCATCGAGTTCGGTTTAGCTGTATACAGGTTTCAATAGAAACTATCTTATGGGAATTGTTGTTGAAACAAATTCCTGTCTAGCTACTGGTGAAGTTTTCGGAGGGGAATATGAATTCCTGATGCATTGAAGCCGGGAATATCCTTCACACATATTCCTCGAGCCGTCGAGTTAATTCAGCTTGGATCCTTTTGCGGTGGCGTATTCAGCCCCTCTGTTCCAAGACAGGCCGGAACACCAGCACCCTTACTCCGTACCTAAGTATGCGTATGAAGTATGTACTCAGGTTCATTCCGCATTTGTGTTGAACATCAGACACCATTGGCAGACCACCTAGATCACGGAAGTCTCTCTAATCAATATCCTGCGAATAGCAATCGCGATAGTTTACCCGATGAAACAGACCACACGAGCGGACCAGTAACTTTGTTCCTTCCGCGGTCGCTTTTTGCTTTGCTCTGGAAAAGTATCTGTGTAATACCATGTACTTAGTATGTACATCATACATGTAAGGCTCCTGAGCTTGGCTGATTTGGTGGGCGACTTTGGCTCTGATTTCCAGGCTGGGAAGCCGATTGGGGCTAATGCGAAGGGATCTTCGCTGTTAGCTGCATGGAACGGCGATATGTCGATTCATATGAATTCATAAGATTTCATATCCGATGGCCATGTCCGTCGAGCAAGGGCAGAGGAATCGGGGCAACTAGTTTCAGAAGAAGGGCGAAACCCTCTGCCATAAATTATGTAGTAAGGACTTAAGTACTTACTTACATTTGTAAGAGAAGTGTGTCGGTTGGTAGATGTCAGGTATCGGTCTCGACGGGTCGCCTTATCCTCCTGGCGAGCTAAAGTACTGAGCTATACTACCACCAGCCTGGCGAGCGGTGGCCTTAACAAGCAAATTGGAACCGAGGGCAGGCATGTTTGGCGGTTTGACAGCTGGCCGGCAGACGAGGCGACACCGAAATTGATGGTATGCTGCCTGGCCGGGGTCGAACAGGCAGGTCGAGTACATGGCAATAAGATGGTATGTGCCTCGGAGTGAGCTGCAGAGCTTCCAAGTTCGCCAAACAGGTATACATACCTTATTTTCGTGAGTTCAGGAAAGCTTTCGAAGAGTTGGTGATATCTCTCATCCAATCAATTTTCCCGGGGTGACGAGTACTCCCTGTGTACATAAATGTTCTCCAACCTTTCTATACTTGCAGTGGGCTCTTTTCCTCCTTTCCTTGAACAAGGGACTCCGAGGTCTTCGTTTCCAGTTAAGGCTTAACCGGATGTATGCAGGTTAAACATGCAGTTGGATTCACAGTCTTCAGCACATACCATTCATATCATATAGACCGCACATACATGTACACCCATACCAGGTTCTTGCAGTTGGATGTCGACAATGGCATTGTTCCTGTTCCGTGATTTTGTATGATTTGCAGCCGGGTACATTACATGTACTTATGTAAGTACCAAGCACTCAGGCTTCCAGAAGAGAAGTAATTTGCCAAAAAGGACCGATTTGGCCTGGGGAGGGTGTGATATCGGTAATCACCACCCTGCACTTAACTCAAGGGATTTAAGACTTCACCCATGCTTTTTTCGAAAATTTCCTGACGTGCGAAGATACACACGGTCGTTAAAGGAAAAACGCCCAGAAGCGGATATCCTTCCCGACCAAGGGAAGCATTTAGGACTTGCAGGGGGTAGCAGCCTTCGAAATCCAAGCGCAATCCAATCTCTGAGCCGGTCCCTTCTAACTCTACGGAAGAGTTTCCATTACCCTTCCCGTTCTCTACGTTAGTCAATTGGCTTAGCTTTGGCTCTTGGGAGGCCAGCCGATGAGACTTTTCCAATCGATACGGAGTACTGGCGTCTTATCAGAGTCGGGTAACAACTGACTTGGCTAACTAATGGTGGTGGTGTTAGTGGTGCCATGGACCATTCCGTATGCGGGGAAAATTCTTCCATTTGCCAATGCAGTTGAATCATCTTGCAACTGATCTTGATCTTAAACTTGCTTACTTTAACCCAACCCAGGCCGGACTCAAAATAAAAATAAAAAAATAAACATCCTCATACTTGAGTACTTTTCCGAAGTTCTGGATGTCCTGTTTTCTGTGAAGGAACGGCGGTATATAGCTGGCGGCGCTCTGAAAGATAGTTTGGTCATTGGACGCAGGGTCAATACGTGTGTCGATAATACGAATTTAGTTTCCCAGACACACACACTCAGACACGTTCACACATACATACCTCATCCAGCTGGACGGACATAGTATACTACTAAGTACTAAGTAGTTACTAGCCCTTGGATATTTCGTTTCATCGCTCGGGTTTTCCCGTCCGTTTGTTCAGGAGAGGCAGCAGTGCAAAATCGGCCGGGAACCCAGTCTGCTGTCGCCAGTCCCATCTGCCTGTCTAACTGTCTGTCTGCCAGTTGATTCGTCTGTTCGTCTGTTCGTGCTGAACGAACTGACAAGTTCTACCTGTCTGTGTATCCATTATTTACCTGCTTACTAGCCCGGTTAGCTGCTGCTGGTCGGTGCGATGACGAGTACTCGAGGGGACTGTCTTTTATACTTACATCCTTAAGTACTAAGTAAATTCAGTATCGTCGGAGCCCACTTGCAATTGGACTTTGCACTGCGCACTAGTTAAGGCCTTAGCTAGTTCAGTACCTGGGTAATTAGCAAGAACCTTAAATGTCCTTTTTCTCCACCCGTTTCTTTTGTCCAGTTGCTCTCCGCTATTCTTACCGACTACCTAAACGTTACCATCAAACCCGTCCTACTTTCCAATTCCAATTCCAATTCCAATTCCAATTCCAATTCCCGTGTACCTGTGTTCTTGTACTGTACCGTACCGTACTGTACTGTACTCTCATAAGTATATGTTCACATTCAGGCTATTCCCCCTTCGTATTCGATATCTTCCTGTAGCCTAACCATCTTCCTGTGCCGTGGGTGTGCGCATGTGCAAACAGGTGCCTGTGAACTACAGTCTTGTTCGTTAATTTCGGCTCCGAGCCTCTTTCGGTTTCCTCCCCCCCCCCCTCCTTAACCAAACCTTCGGGATCTTAGGTCTCGAAGTTGAACGCCCAGTTTTCTTTTCCTGTTTCGCGCCTCTTGGTACGTATAGTACGGTTGTTACTAATTCCAATTTTTGGAATCTTGTTTCGGTTTCGGGGTTTCCTTTCTGTGGTGACCCTTAAGGTCCTTTAAAACGGAAGGGCCACCTGCTCAACCAGATTGCCGGGTCGGCAACCACAACTCACATAATCATCCCAATCCCGAGACTTTGGGTCCTGCAAAATATCTTCCGCGCGCTTTTCTAGATTCTCAAGTCGCTTTTATCAGAAATTGTTGGTGAAGATGTCGAGTCCAGCTCCGTCGATATATCACGATGCAATTCTCGTCGATGTGAGTGTTTTTCTTCCTTTCCTTCCGTTCTAATCGAATCACACAACTTCTCGCGGCCCCTTCTCGCCTACTTCACTCACTCACCCGGTCAGTGGTACCTGATAATCACCCTTTTCCGTCATGGGAATTACTAAAAATCGTCGTCCAAATCCCATCGTCCTTTAAGTTATTCTCAGTGCACTTTTTTTTTTTTTTTGTGGGTCAGGCACGTAGAACGGCTACTAATCATTTTTCCTCTATTTTTTTTGGTGGCTTGTGGCTGCGTTAGAGCGACGATACCGACTACGACCATTACTTCGATGAAGGCGGCATGTAAGGCAAAATCTCCGTCCAGGACAACACTTGACATGACATGACATGAAATAACATGACATGGGCCATGGGAAATGAACAATGCCATTGTCTTATGGGGCACATGGTAGATGGGTTCCAAACTCGCGGGACCTGTTATCGCCATTCTGCATTTGTGCCACACACCCACCTAACGGTTTTTGCATGCAAGGCCTGGCTTGTTCCCGGCCGGACCCAATTTACTGTTGGACATTGCGCTGACTGTCCCTGCCTTTCCTGCCCCGGTGTTTAGTACGAGTACTGCTGCTTCATTAGCTTCCCAGATCACAGGTAAGGTCTTCTATATATACCCATTGATAGCCAATTGAGTTCATTCTGTCGGCACGTAGACCGCTGTCTTTTGCCTCTGTGATGAATGTGAAGGGATACTGTGACTGGAGGTCCCCCACATGCACGCCTGTTTTGTCTCCACCGTATCCAATGGCTTCTTCCATGCCTTGGAAATGTTTCAAATTCTCGATCCCACCTTTTTATTCTTTTTCTTTGGGTGTGTTTCCGACTAACATGGTCCCGGCATCTCGATTCGAATTGCTTCCACAGATTACAGATACGAAAATGGACGAAGATATCACGCCTATCACGGTCACTCAGGTTCAGGATCCTATTGGGCGCCAAATGATGAGGTATGATTTGCCCGGAATAGCTGAGGGTTTTTTGTTGTCGTTCATTTTTGTTCAAAACGTTCCATTTGGAATGTTTGGGGCTCTACCACGCACACGCCCACACGCACACGCAAGCCGCCTGGCGTGACGTCGGGTTGCTCGGTTATCCCGGATGGGCGGTTTGCTATCAAGGCTCTAGTGTCGTTTGATGCAGCAGCGGGCGCTGGCTAACAAACGTGGCATCGGTACAGGCGCAACAGCAACAAGAGGAACTATTGTAGGGTTTATTCCTTTTATATTTAAGGCGTTATTATAGACAAGATGTCTTAGCGAGGGGATCGAGAGCTCTGTGATATTCTTTGAAGATAATTGGCTGACTTTTTGGATATGTAGCCATTTGGTTTACACACTGAGGTTAAATGGAGACTTATTCTTGGCCCCGGTCGAAATGGAATACCCGAAGCTGGTGCGTTTTGAGAACCGTACATTCGTGTCGGAGTTGAAACCCTGTTAAATTAACGTCTCCATGTAGAAAGTTCTAGATCTGGGAACAGGGAATGGTATTTGGTGTATTGACATGGCCCAGTGAGTTTCCTATATCTGTCTCGCTCTAAGAAGTGACTTTTACGCTAACATCCTTTCAGTGCATTTCCCCAATCTGAAATCATTGGCAACGACTTGTCACCCATCCAACCAACATAGTGAGTCTTGTGGGAACCGAATCTGATTCTTATTCGAGAAAAAAATGTTGAATCTAATCTATTCTTTCAACTAAGCGTGCCGCCCAACGTCCAATTTGAAATCGATGATTTTAATGATGAGTGGGTACACCCCGCAAATCACTTTGATTTTATACACGGCCGTGCGCTCTATGGCAGCGTCACAAGCTGGGATCAACTATTGCGCAAAGTTCTCCAGTAAGACTCGATTCTTCCCCATCAGTACCTCTCAATTAGACCCTCAATTAACAGAGTATAATTGTCTCTAGTGCTCTGAAACCTGGCGGATGGTGGGAGTCCGTGGAAACCATGGTTGAGTTCCAATGTGATGACGGCAGTTTACCTGAAGACTCTGCTGTCAAATATTGGGTTGGCATAATGAGAATAGCTTGCGAACGGGCGGGAACTTCGTTCGATGTTGCAGGCCGAGTCAAAGAATGGTGTGAAGCGGCCGGATTCGAGGAGGTCACTCAAAGGGTTTACAAGTTACCGATCGGGCCTTGGCCAAAGGACAAATCTGAGAAGACACTAGGGAGTTATAATTTAGCGAACATGCTTAGTGCTTGTGATGGCTTTAGCTTGCATCTCCTCACCAAGTTTTATGGAGTGAGTCTACCAATCCCAAGATGCTTTCGATCGTAGATAAGATGCTAACATCTCTTTTCTCCTCTAGATGTCTGTCCCAGAACTTAATGATTTGATGGATAGGGTTAAGGCTGAGATGAAGAATAAGAAGATCCATTCTTATTTCAGGATGTAAGTAAAACTCCCTCCACTCCCAATTTATCAATACCACCTAGAACTTCGAGAACAGCTGCTGATGAATATTACACTGCAGGTGGGTCTGTTATGCTCGGAAACCCGAGGCTCCGTATGAATCGCGTCCCTCTAGCAGAGGCTCGACAATACGTCCTCCAGCCTACGACTTATCCGGCGGCGAGACTACAGACTGCGCGTCGATTACCGAAGAATATGATGAATATGAGGAAGATGATACTGATGCAGAAACTAGCCAACGTGCATCCCCTCCGGCACAAAGTATATACCATGGACGTCGCGGACATAGGGGACACTAGACTCCCTAGGGAATACTGAAACCCCTACTTTGCGTCATAATATATAGTCTGCAGTCATGAACTCACTTTTTTTGGCGGTCCTTTTCCTTCTAGATACGTTACTTACATTTCATTCGCTTCATCGGATACACTGCATTGCATTTTTATTTTCTGCCGCCTCATTTCCACGTCTCTACCCCTTTCCAAAATCTGTTGCTCGAGGTCTCCTTTGTCCCTAAAGATTTCTTTATCTATACCACCATATGGTACCCCTTTCCTTTTTCTTCCCTTTGTCAAAAATTTTTTAAAAAAAAAACTCCAGGCGGTTCTTAAAAGTAAAGACAAGACAACCCGGTTTGGTTTATATACACCTTTCAGATTTCATAATACCCCCCTCCGCTTCCCTTTTCTTCAACATCATATCTTCTGTATTTCATAGCGTGCGCGTTAATGGGCTAAATATGCATGGGCAATGCAGGGTGAGACCGGTCTTTACTTATCAATATGCGATATCTCGATCATTATTCTAGTTTTACTGCCACCAAGTTGTGACGTAAGCTGGTGGACTTGCGTCGCCGTGTAATTAATATTATAATCCAGTTCACCTCTGTTCATACGTTTCTTCCGCGGACATGTTCTCTACAACCTCCTTCCAACTGCTAAAATTAACCTCCTAATCTGCACTAACCTAGGTATTAGATAATTTATTAAGGGCCCCTGATTCCAGCCAGGATAGGTCAGACCACATCGACGCAAGGCCCACTGCATCGGATCATATCATATCATATCATATCATATCATGCATCCTGGCGTTTTAACGCTCCTTGGGACGGGCAAAATGTGTTGGAAGTCCCAAGCGATTTTCCTCCAGACGAACAGATCAGAACGAGGGGATTAAAACCTCCCGAGCTCTCCTTCGGCCCTTCCTTTGTTCTCCACCATCAATACACCTCAATCGATCGATTTCCATCACCAAAATCTGCTATCATCATCAAAGGTGAGCTTTACTAGGTAGGTTTTGGGAGATTCTTTGTTTTAGAGGTGTCTTTGAGCGGGCTTGGGTGCTGGAGGCGCTTTGGAGGTGGCTTTTGCACTTTTGGGGCTGGGCAATTGTTTGCATTGCTGTTAGGAAGGTTGGGGGGCCAATCGCTAACCCGAGACCTGCATCTAGTCGCGTAATCTAATCTGATCCGTCGATACATCTAAAGGTACGTTGCATGGTTCCGATTCCAGTGGAAGCTTCAAGTCCGTGATAAGCTCCACAGTTCATCAGGGATGGAAATGTTAACGCGACTATTTTGATTCAAAGTGAACGTTTTGAACCTGTCATACGATGGCTGAAGAAGTTAAAGCCGCCGAACCTCCAGTTGCAGCTTCAACGGAAGTTGAGCCAACTAAGACCGAGAAGGTCGAGTCACCAACCCCTGACCAACCTATCGAAACAGCTGCTGCTCCAGCACCAGCTCCCAAGGCTGAGGAAACTGCTGCCGCAGACTCGACTGCTATTGCTCCCAAGGCTGAAGAAACCCCTGTCGAGGAAGCTGCTCCAGCTCTCCCGGAGCTCATCAATGCCAAATGGGGACCTATTTCTCCAAACCTCGCTGCTTTTTACCGACGTCTCCCGGAGATTCTCGAGAAGAGCAAGCATAGTGAAGTCTACAGCGTCCAACTCACTTACGTCGAAGGTTCCACGGAACCAACATTCGGAACTCTTTTGATTCTTCAGAAGTTCCTTCGTGCTAACAGCGATAACATTGAAAAGGCTGTTGAGCAGCTTTCTGCTAGCTTGGCATGGAGAGCTGAGAAGAAACCATTGGATTCTTTGGCGGCTGAACACGACCGTTCTGCCTATGAAGGGCTGGGATATGTACAAGTCCTCCCTGAAACTAGTGAAGTCTTGACGTGGAACATCTATGGCGCTGTCACGGACTACAAGAAGACTTTTGCCAACCTCGATAGGTACCTTATTGAAATATTTGGTTCTGATAAGAAGGGGGCTGCTAACACGTGAGTATATAGCTTTCTTAGCTGGCGTGTCGCCCTCATGGAGGCAGCTATTGCTAAGCTTGACCTCCCGAATGCCACAAAGCCCATCCCCGACTTTGGTAAGGGAGCCGATCCTTACCAAATCATTCAAGTCCACGACTACCTCAACGTTTCGTTCCTTCGCATGGATCCGGATGCCAAAGTCGCTTCCAAAGCCACAATCGCTGTTTTCCGCGATTTCTACCCAGAGATGCTCAGTCGCAAGTTCTTCGTCAACGTTCCACTTCTCATGGGGTGGTTGTACAAGGCTACGACGCTTGTCTTGCCAGAGGCTACCGTCAAGAAGTTTAGAGTACTCAGCTACGGAAAAGAATTGGCTGCTGAGTTGGGAGATGCCATTCCGGAAGTCTATGGCGGAAAAGGTGTTAAGGATGTGAAGGAACTCGGGGACCCGGTCAAATTATCTGCTGTTCCAGTTGTAGAGCCTGAGACTGAAACTCCTGCTCCATCTGCTACAACTCAGGAGGCTCCCGGTCCAGCTACTACTACCCCTGCCGCCCCTGCACCTGCCACTGATGCTTAGATAGGCGGTATATGCGGATTGCATTCATGTTTTTTCTTGATTTTCTTTCTCTCTCACGACTGAACAACGGATAACGGATACGCTTTTTTACTCTAACCATGACTAATTAATATGGCAAAGGTGCTTTCCTGCACCTTATTGCTGTTCAATGACTCGTTCTTTCTGCTTCTCGTTCCACCGTTTGTCTATCGCTTAGCTTTGCTGTTACACTTTTAGCCTTGAAGCATAGCGAGTTACCAGTACCTGTTTCTTTCAATTAATCCTGCGATGACTGGATAGATTCGATTCGACTCTCTCTCTCTCTCGCTGTCGCTGTTGCATCGTACGTATGCACATGTTACATGTACATGTTGTTAGCCTTAGCTTTAGCCTCCGCCCGATTTGACTTGACTTTCCTTGACTTGGCTTGACTTCTATAAAGCTCTTAATCATAAAATAGGAAATGAAATACATCAATCGATTACGTCTCGGCATTTCCGAACCCAGTACCGGTAACTGAGTACCTAACTAGATTGTCATGCCAGTAGGTCTTGAACGGGAACGCCCCAAAGTGTGGCGTGGTTGGTAACAAACGCCCTTCACCGCCACAGGATCGGTTACAGAAATGGCGGAGGGTTCTAACCCTCTTGTGGCGGTGCTGTGGCGCTGGGTAGCCGGGTTTGCTGTGGGCAAGCCAAACAAAATTCGGTTAGCCGAGCTGCCTCACACATATCGACATTCACCACCCTTCCGACGACGACTTCACGACCTTCACGACAACCCCCCTCCAACAATCCCCGACCAACCTCCGTTTTACACCGTCGATAACCAAGTCCTCCGACTAAGGTACGATAATTGCTCCAATTCCTGCTCGAAATTCTGCTTTTGCTTGCTTTCATCGGCTCGGATACCGACAACTTCATCGTCATCATCGACAATAGAAAGAACGAGAAACAAAAAATTTTCAATCATTGGAAACAAAACGATCAAAACTAACAACCACATTTCTTTCTTTCTCCAGAATATATCATCAATATGGGTATCTCTCGTGACTCCCGCCACAAGCGTAATGCTACTGGTGCCAAACGCGCCCAGTTCCGCAAGAAGCGTGCCTTCGAACTCGGCCGTCAATACACCAACACCCGTATCGGAGCCAAGCGTATCCATCTTGTCCGCACTCGTGGAGGAAACACCAAGTACCGAGCCATCCGTCTCGAATCCGGTAACTTCTCCTGGGGCTCTGAGGGAATCGCCAAGAAGACCCGTGTCATCGGTGTCGTTTACCATCCATCGAACAACGAACTTGTCCGTACCAACACCTTGACCAAGTCCGCCATTGTCCAGATTGATGCCGCTCCATTCAGACAGTGGTATGAATCCCACTACGGCCAGACCGTTGGAAAGAAGAAGGGACCTGCTGCTGCCAAGACTGAGGAGGAGAAGGTTCCAAAGAGCAAGTCTGTTGAAAGGAAATTGGCTGCTAGACAGAAGACTGCCAAGGTCGAGAGCTCTCTCGAGTCCCAGTTCGGTGCTGGTAGACTGTACGCCTGTGTTTCGTCGAGACCTGGACAGAGCGGACGAGTTGACGGTTACATCCTGGAGGGCGATGAGTTGGCTTTCTACCAGAAGGCATTGAGGAAGTAGAGGAGAAGAGGCATGATGAAAGTTGTCTGTCAAGCAAAATGGAGGCGTTATACATGTGCTTTTATCTCTTTTTTCCTACACTTTTTTCTTTATTTTTCCCATCATCATCAAGTCCCATTTGGCGGAGATTCAAACAAACTTCTACTCAACCTCTCCCACACAACGTTTTTCTAACTCGACCATGACGAAACGGAGAACTTCCTCTCTTAGGAGTAGTTGATATTGGTGGTGGTTTATTAGTCAAAATAATCAGGACCAAAAACGCTGCTTCTATAGCTTGCCCTCTCCCTTCCTTTCCCTCTTCAAGTGCTGTTTTACCTTCCTCCCTTCGAATCCAACCGCCTCGTCTTCCCATTTTCATTCTCTTATCATATATAATAGAAGCAGCACTCGAAGAATCACACCTCTCTCACCCACACGACCTGTCATATAATCATATACCACTTCTTTTTCCTTTGTATTCAGTTATTCTTTTTTTTTTTTTTCACCGGGACTTTTTATATGTGGTCAGGGTCCTATGCAGGTTGTTCCTTTTTCTCTCTCTTTTCATCATTTAAGAGAAGAGAGAAAAACACTTTAAATACAAATGCTTATTTTTTTTCTATCGGTGAAAAAAAAACTATTTCGGAGGTCGTGGTAGTAAACGGAGGAGGGCTTCTTGGATGTGATGTAGCTCTCATAGTGGGAAATATTTTGTGAATGTAGGAAGAATGGGGAAAAGTCGTAGACCTCTCTATATGTGTACTATTATCCTAGTAAGCGCATGATCATGACATAGTAAATACCTAACCTAGGTACCTCTTGAAATTGATTTCTTGGTAGCATATGATCGACGGCTGTAGTTGAAGTCGAGAGTCTTCTCCATAGGCATATACCAAGTACTTACCTAACCCGGGTACTTAGGTTACAAAATAGAAATAGGAGGGTCATAGAGTGCTTATAATAGACCCGCGGGCGTCGCGGATTCTGAGGTGCACTTTCCATAGAAACCTTTTGCCGCGAATCCGGCGAGTTGGGTATCATATTGCAAAATGCAACATGCATGAGACATAAAACACTTGTTGTTAAGCTAAAATATAAAAAGGCTAACCACGTCATGAATATCGAGTGAAATATTCGACATAACAATTTCTTGAGATGACACAAAGAGCCTTTCGAGTCGGCTATACCCCTAGCAGGCAGCATTAAAAGTTATTAGCTCGAGTGGCATGTCATGGTCTGCAGGTAGGGGGGATACCGAGTTTACAAAAGAATGATCAGTCATATGTGCATCTGAGCTGTTCCCAATAGACCTCAGATGACAGTTGGCCTAATTTTTCGATAATAACAAAATATAGTAAGTTTAAAACCTCTTGATTCCGTTCTGGAAGGTATAGTCGGTAGTACTATAGTTTGTATCTTGAATTGGGTAGATAGGCTGATCGATTTGTTTTCCAATATACACTTATTTTGTCAAACCAGAATGTGATAGCAATGCTATTTTTTTTCCCTAGAAAAAAGCAAAACAAAGACAACGTAGACCTCAGTCGACCATCGTCATATCGGTCTAGATTATGGCATAGGTTTGTTTAACCAATGTGACAGTTCGCGCAATTCGAGTGGCTGGCGCCGCCAGACCATGGTACTAGTTGCAGGGTTGTAAACGAGGTAAATTGTCCTCAGAATCAGAGGCTACGACAGCCGCTATCTTTTGCAAACCCCTGGTAACGTGTCGGATTAGCAGATTGAGGAAAAAAGAAATGAAAGAAGAAGAAGAAAAAGAAAACAAAAAAGAAGGGAATTGAAATATGATCATATGAGAGAAACTGCTAGAATCTTGTCCGCCCTGTATTTCGAAATCCGTTGGATAATCGCCCGCATGATCTTGTTGAGGACAGAAGTTAGCCATCCGGCTAGGTTGTTGCCCTTTGATTTGAAAAACATTTGTGATTTTTGGGTGCATATGCATCCTTGAGCCTTTGCTTCAAAAACGCGCTGGAAAGTTGGACGGCAGAGAGCTTTTGTCTATCGTCTAAACAGGCTAACCAGTCAGACTGGATATAAGAATAGATTAAAATTATACACATCGATTGGCGTGTTGTTCTATTTAAGGGCAAGTTCACTAGTTGGTTCTGTAGAAAGTAAGGGAGCTGAAATGGAAAGCTTAGAACCTCTGTATTAATATTTCATTCTAGACTTTTCAGGAAAAAAGCCGAAGTTTGGCGTTCGTGCACGTCACGTTATCCACACCTCCTGCGACAGGGGTATTGGGAACAGTGCACATAATCAGGTCCTAATCCGGTAGTGCTTTCTCACCTGTAAAACACCACTTAGGGTGGCCTCGTATTGAATTACAGTCGACAAATTATAGAGCACACTGCATGCAGGAACATAAATAAGTATCACGTTTCGAAGCGATGAAATTGGGTTGATTCTGATACCTCATTGGCTATTGACACATTCTTTACAAATATATTTTTCAATTGTCTCGTTTGCTGCTGTCGCTGTAGTCCTCGGCGTACAGTGCTTCGATTTTTTGATTCTAAATAGGATATATGTAGCTTCGGGTTGTGATATCTCAGTCGAGCTGTTGAAATGTGTATGAATATGTCATAATAGCTGAGACCTGATAATTATTCCTGGTAAGCCAAATGCTCCCGCAGAGTGATAATGTAATGCGTCTAGCAGCAGCCAATTCGGTGTGACGAATTCATATGAATGGGGTGTAAGTTAAACTAGCGTTAAATTTAGGCGCTAACTACAGAAGAAAACCGGAATTCATGTGCACATGCATGACCATTTGCGCCGTCTGAGTGAGTCTGAAATCAACATCCATGTAGAACTCTGTTTTCCAGGTCCTAACAGCTGGTAGGGAATATTCTATCAATATAAGATCGGGCTGCCAGCTGTGGGTCAATTGTAGTATTAGGATTGGACCTGTGATACTATCTACTACACAGATCGGTTTTCAAGGATCTATACCCACTCCCTCCCGCCTGAACTTCTCGTCTGAAACCCTTAATTTCTTTTATCTCTTTTGTCCCTGAAAGTTCGAAAATCTACTACAAGGCTGATATTTTTCAAAATCGACGCCAAATTACGTTAACTTTCATTTCGTACTCCAAAAATGGCCCAGTCATCTCGTGTAATACTTAGGATGAGCTTTGAGGAAGAGGATTATCCTTCAAACCTCAAAGCCGTTCAAGAGTCTCGGGGTGATATTACGAAGGCGTCTGTAGAGAGTATTGTTGAAACCGAATCGACTGCCGATAGCTGCGAGGTCTATCGCGGGTCGGATGACGGGTTCCAATGCGAGTCTTGCTATCATAGACCTAGCCACTGGACCTACGAAGTGGAACCGATTGTTATGATGCACAAGAAACATGATCTTATTGGTCGGCCTGAAGGCCTCAGTTTTGCCCCTTGCAAGTGTTCTAATAAACCTCGGGTAGGAAACTACGGGGACGAGGACAAAAGCCTGGAGGGAAATCGTCCTGGAGTGTCTGTGCCACTTGAGACCTGGCTACAAGAAAAAGAACATGTAGGGCCAAACGTAATAGTAAGTTCGATCACCGAACGAGTCTTTACCAGAGTACAAATCTTAATTGCAAACTATTATAGTTTAAAGGTTTAGAAACAGTCTCCGGTGGAGCCGAATTAGGTCTCGATTCTTTGAGCCTATCCTCAAACGAACCCGAGGCCGTAGTCGACGCTGATGAGGCCTTACTCGACGGAAATACCGTCTCAACCGGAACCCTGGGCATCAAAAACAAACTAAGAATTCAATCTCATTTACCAAACGAAAATGAGGAGATACCGATAGATCTAGAGGAAGAATTTTGCGGGACAACAGCGAACTTCATTTTCTTGGCAAATCTATCAGCGCGATTTGCATGCCCATTCGCGAAGCTGGACCTAGCAGCTTATCGGACCTGTATGATTGTTAATCGCGGAGATGTTTCGGGGATCAGGTTCGTAGAAGCACGAATATTTCCAACTACTAGTTGACGAAAATTTTTTAAAAAGAGTTCACAGTTGTTAACTTATGAATCAACCTACGTGGGTGTATAAATAGAGACCATCTTGAAAAGAGGCACGGTCTCCAAAACCTTCCAAGGTTTGACTATAAAGTCGATCCATCAACTTACTGGGAAGGACTTTTTACGTCCGTTCTATCACACGACCAGGAACAATATATTGAGCCTCAACACCACTCACCTTGTATGTTCGAATCCTAAATTTACACTTTTGAGGTTTATAGCCTTCTATTTGAAAATTACCACTTTATTATCTATGGGTTTGCATACTAAGAAATGAATCCTAATTATAGATTTCGATTTCAGTACACTTCTCCAGGATGCTAGCGACCTCCGCAGAACGAAACGAAACGGTGTGACAATAGACAAGAGGGACTGTGCGCCCTTGCCGTCAGAAGATAAGAACGGCTTGCTTTGGATCTCCGCCGACCAAAAGCTTGATCTACATAGCAGATACTCCGCAAACAATTCAGATGATTTGTCGGCTTTGGTGGTTTTAGATTATTTGAGTGCTGTCTTAATCTCTGATGAAGCGGCAAAGCGTTGGCTTGCAACTGAAAGCCAACATCTTGCCTCGTATACCCAATACGGTATCAATACTGGTACCCGCTCCGGAGCTAAAGAACAGCATAATAAAGGCCCACCGGCTTCCAATTCGTGTTCTTCTGGAGCCGCGGTGTCTTCGAAAAAGTCGAGGCAAAAACGGAGCGAAAAAAAGAAACAATATAGGCTGCTACGATATGTTGGGGACAGAGGGTCTGGAGATGAAGATGATGAAAAGGCACCGGAAAAGCGGAAACCCCAGAGTGGAACCTCCCGGTATTTGAAAAAGTTATGGCGCTGTCCATACTCCATCATCCGATGTGAGAACCATAAAAAATGTTGGCTTGATCGTCGTGGAGAGATCATGAGACAGGATGTGGCTGGAATCAGGTAAGTTCTAGGGTTTTACCCGACGGACAGCCAGTATATCGCTTCCCTTCAAAAAGATGACGTTTGCTGTTTGATGGAGACTAATTCTGTGCTTATGATAATCTATCCATAGAGAGCATTTGACAAGGGCCCATTTTCAAAATAACTTGCCAAAGGACTTGACTGCCGACTTTGCGCCAACTTGGAAAGATCTTTTTGAGGGTTGTCTAAAAGAATCTTGCCATGAAAACTGGTCAAGTCTGGGTTTCCATGCTAGTCAGTATACAATTCTATTACTTGTGTAGGTGCGCATCATTAAGCTTTGGGATCGAGCACTAATTCCTGATATTTGGCTGTATACATGTAGCCTGGTATCGATATATTGATGAATGTACTGTTCCCTCTAACAAGGCAAAACGTAATATTTCCTCCGACCAGGCGAAATGTTACACCCCACAGCAAGCTTCCGCTCTCATAGCTGCTGGTCTTGCACACATCGATGATCCTGAAATATTTAAGTGTCCGGGTGCAGGTGGTTTGGAGAACGCGACTTATTTAAAAGACGATAACTTTGAACCAGAAGCCTTGTTTGTAGGTAATTTTGACGAAGAAGTCGGGGCCCGAAACAATTTTTCACAAGTTGAAGAATCGGTTTCCTTTGGGGAGTTAGAGCCAGTTCTGAATACCCATACGCTTGCAGATTCACAGGATAGTGTTCCTAGATACGATATCGGGCAACAACCAGGGTATAGCCTATTGGAAGAAAACTGGTCTATCCCTCAAAAAATAGGTCCCCAAGAGCATTCAATGATTCCAACCCAAGCTGCAGACGCCGTGAAAACTGAAGCTGATACTATAAACCCCCAGCCAGTGGGAATCTCCGCTATTCTCGAAGGGGCTGTTGAACAAAGTCGAGTTACACAATCTCAAAATTCGACAGTGTTGTCACCACCTAGGCTTGGGAAGCGCCCCGCGAATACCCCCCATAAGGCAAACTCAAACGATGACAACCTACGAAATGAAATTCTAGCACCACAAACCGGTGATTTAGAAATGGTTATCAAGGTCCGGCATCGGCCAGCCGTTGATACGGAAGGAGCCCTAGCAGTGAGAACCATGAAGTTTCGGAGCTTGGAAGAATTACGATCGGGATTTGTTGGTCGTATGCGGAAGCAATTTCATGGATCGAGCTTTGACTGGGCTCATCCTCGGTGGCAGCTCCAGGGCCTTAAAACGGGAGCTCGGGTCAGTTGTATTCAAGACCTCGAGGAAGAGCTAACCCGGGGCAATAATATGTATTATCTGGTGGACTATGATCAAGCAAACGCTAAAGAAACGAGGACTTCGGGAAGCTCGCGAGAGGCGCCCATTGCAACGAGCACATCCATGGTTAGAGTTTGCAGAACTTCTCGTCAAAGTCCGCGCCACGGAGTTGATGTTGGGATTCCTGAATCTTGAGTAATATCAACATGTCAATGTAATTCTTATCTCACAGCATGTTTTAAAGAGTATGAGCCAATTGCAACGTCAAGTAGAACTAATTATGGGGCAAGCCCAACTACGCCGAACCAGACTGTAGCTAGATACCGATATTCGGATCTATAAGGCGAGATCTATGGGAAGCTAGCAGATTGAAAGGCAATCTCATACATAGGTTATGATTGTGGTTTTTATGACTTTCGCAGAGCACGTCATGACCAACGTTGACTTCAACACAAACCCTAAGGACTTTAACAAAAATACAACAGCAAAGCTGGTCGAACGTTCAACTCCCCCAACCTCTCAGCAGACATTCGCGTGCATTGCATTCATGATGTTCAGATATCTCGATATCGAGACCCCGATTGCGCATCGAAAACCCCTTTATATCCATGTGAGAACAAAATTGCATAGAGAATATCACATTTGAAAATGCGATATATATAAGACATTGGCCTGGGTGGTGCACATCATACTTATGTCAACAAGTTCGAGTCAGGTGGGGCAGTTGTTCGATCTGAGCGGCACAGCTTCAACCTCCAGAATTAATATACGCACGGAAGCTGAAAGCGGGGTTCGATACTGTACCGAGATTGCCGCGTCGATATCAATCATCACGAATTTTAAAATTCAAATTATTATATCATAGGTCCGCATATCCACAAAAGCCGCTCACGAGCTATATCTATAATAATGGAAACGAATGGCGCCATACATCCTGAGGTCAAGCGGAAGGCATTATCCCAGTGCTTTGAAGAAGCCAGGAATAAATTTAAAGCCGAGTACCAATCAGCCTGTCCTCCCGGTACGCCTAAGCGCACCGAGTTTGGCAGATTTCTCCAAGGCACGGATATCAGCGATCTAGAGCAGATATGCAAGCAGTTAGGCGAGCGGGCAGAGAAAAGGGTGAACAATGCTTCGCAGCTTTGGGATACTCTCAATAGTTTGAAAGATCTGGGAGATGCTTTTATTAGTTGTGCACCGGAGAGCGTATCCATGGTTTGGTTTGGAATCGGCTCACTGATACAAGTAGGTTTTCCAAGTCAGCTTTGCGCACTCCATTCCTAATACTCTATGGCGTCTCCTGATTGTAGATCGGAAACGCGAAGTTTCAGACGCAACTTCTGATCTGCGGCACCTGCGAAAGTATTGCAAGGATTATTATTGATTGCATCAGGTGGGAAGGTCGGATGCGCCTATTGGATGCAAAAAGTAATGCGCCAAATCTTGAAATATGGGACACAGACATTCCGGACCTAATCTTCCACATTCTGGATTTTCTTTGGAGCGCAAGACCGCATTTTGACGATAGTCGACTAAGAAGTTGTCTCCCTATCCCTCCACCTACGAGATTTGGGAGGACAAAGCTACAATTGAATATCTTCTAGAATCTAACTTAAGACAAATGAAAGTATAGGGCTAAAGATAACGCTGAAGGACGTCATCAAAAAAGAAGTACAGCAAAAAGTGGACGCTCTACTAGAAAAGTACAAGGAAATAGTCGAAATCGCTAATACCCATTTTCAAGAGTTGCTTCTCCACGAAAGCTTTCGTGAGTATAGCCTATATACTATATATCATAGCTCCATCATAATCTGGACCATACTTAATTCAATATTATATTTACTTTAGAGACTGGAACTGATCTGAAGCAAATAATGGAGAATGTTCGGAGTGAGTGTTCCTCCCGGATTACCATAGAAGTTTTCTTAGATATGGTTCAAAGCTAAGTCTGTCAATTATGTTTGAAACTGACGCTCCATGAAAATAAATTCTAGAATTCACATCTATAGGCGATGAACTGGTAGATGCTGTTAACCGACAGGGGTTACTGGAAGAACTCAACCACAGCAAAAACAAAATAAAAATATCCGGGACCCATGAAAGGCACATGAAAGCTCTAGACGATCATCTGGCGACAATACTGAAGCAACGTAATGGCCAGCCTGTCGCCGGCTGGTTATTTGACGAAACGGCATATATCGACTGGGAGAGCCTATCTAACAAGACCAAGATCCTCTACATCAAGGGGCCCCGTGGACATGGCAAATCGGTCATCATGTCGAATGTTTCGAGAGTTCTCGGTGCCAAAGGATCACTTGTTTGCCGATTTTTCTTCAAAAAGGGAGAGCAAGATATCCAACAATCAAGAACGGCACTAGAGTCCCTGCTCTACCAGTTATTAGATAGCAACCAGGTCCGGAACGACTTATCTGTGCTAGCCAATATTGTTGATATCATAAATCCTAAATTCGGAGATCCTCAGAGCACAGTTGGTTTTGACGCTTTTCTAGCAACTCTCACTTCGCTATGCGAATCTATTCGAAGAGTTTCCGAGGCTATCAAGGAACGTGTCTGCTTGTTTATAGACGCACTAGATGAGTGTCAAGATCGACAAGAACAGAATTTTGCGCAGATGATTCTATCGATTGTGGGAACTCAAACGGACGGATTGAGGCTGGTGTTTTCCGCTCGTAATAATATCGATATTTTGGACGAACTTCCAAAGCGACCGGAAGGACTCGAAGTTGTCGAAATTACACAAGAAAAAAATTTAACGGATTTAACGGCGTACCTTCAATACAATGTTGGAACAGTGTTGAAACGCCGTATTCATCCAGTCAGATTTCCCAAAATTTTTGACACAGAACTTACGCGCGTCGTAAGCATCATTCGGAGCAAAGCCAAGGGAGATTTTACAATTGCAAGGTAACGCAATACTTGAATCTTGAGGCGCCGTGGTCGGGGCCCTTTGAAGCTGATTTCAAATTCACAGATTGATTATTGCAAGCCTTCAACAGCCCTCGAAAGAGTCCCTAGAAACAAAAATCCAGCGACTACCGGCTTCTATTGGTGATATATATATGAGTAGCCTCGAATCTCTTACACCGGATGAACAAGAACTGGTCGTCGTGTTCCTCAAATGGATTGTTTGGAGCGTCTCTGGAATGACCGTCATTGAAATTTCAGATCATTACCGTGAACTTTACAAAGATAGATCTCTTTCTAATTCTGCTCAAGACGATGATGGTGGCATAGAAGAGCTAGAAGAGCTGCCGCAGAACTTAGAATACGATGCGGAAATCAAAGATCTAATAACGAAAGATCCATATGAGGATCCAGATGTCAAGGATATAATACATCATCTCGAAAACGCCGGCCGCGACTTTTTCAAACTCGACAAGAATACATGGGTGGTCAGCGTGGATATTTCCATCCGGGAATGGATACAGGATGACCCAAGCTCAAAATCAAAAATCATGGAGTCTCGTGGCTTTCAAAAGCGTCGCGATCGACAGGGGAATACCGTTTTCAAATTTACTCTCACTCGTAAGTCAAGGCTTCCTTGCTACTTCTAGAAAAGGATGGGAATTAAATATAACTTAGCCTGCTTTGTGCGATATGGTGAGAGCTTGAACGACCTTTTTGTCAAGCGGGAAGCACAAATGTCTATTACACTTGATATACGTAAGCTCCCTGAGGCGTCGTGTGCCCTGTCGAGTCTCAGCCAGTATTTCATAGCTAATCCCTGATATAGTGGATACCTTGAATAATCTCTCATTTCAAGAGAAATATATGTTGTGGCCGAAGTATGCTAAAGATACTGAAGGAGACTCTGAGGAGCCTGTGTCACCGCTTAGATACGAAGTTCGTCATTGGCAAGACCACATTGATATCCTACAAACTTGGTGGAACGGAAGCAGCAGTCTGGATGATCCTTGGTGGGCCGAGCTTTTAGCCCAGATTTCGATATTTAGCAAACTAGAAAACCTTCAACGTTGGAGTGTTCAGGTTCCAAATATCCCCGAGTATCACCATCGAAAAGGGCGGCGCTTCAGCCCAAGGAGAACATACCTACAGTCTCTACTCCAAGAACCTATACATGTAGCGTGTAGGTTTGGACTACGGCCGATGGTTGATTATATATTGCGGGCGCAGCCCCGGCGACAAACAGTCTTTGCAATCCAGGGTCCGGTTCTAGGGTTGGATAGCGATAGAATAAGTCAAAGTTTTATCGGAGATCAAACTACACTAGGTGATCGGGACACCTTTCAACGATTTGGACGTGACCTAGGAACTGACAGGGATGGGGACTGTTCTCAAGACCTCCCGAAAGGCACGAGCCACGAGGAGCTAAACGACCTCTTATATAGGGTTAGCCTTCTTAGTAGGACTGCTGACGAAGACCTGTCCAATAGTGTGATGGAATGGATAGTATCTAATTTAGATACCGAAGCAATCTCGGCCTGGCTCGCACTCAAAGAGCGCCGAGATGAAAGAATACGGAAGTACGCCTTTTTCTTACTATTCAACAAACGATCTCAGGAAGGTCCCAGTCGTTTAGGTGATACTTTAAATGCGGAAGCTTTGAATTTTGCAAAAAGACATGGGGACGATGAAAGGCTGTTACTCGACAAATTCGCTGATTTGATAAGAAAGCATTGTTCTAAGCCTACACAACAAACTCCGATAGTCAATACACCCGATGGTTATGGTCGATTGCCGTTATATATAGCAGCAGAGCATCCTAACACCGTTCGTTGTTTAATCGAATATGGTGCTGATGCCAACAAAACTGGCAGGGGACTAGTAAGACTCCGCCGCGGGGGGCTGGGACCTTGCCCAACTGCACCGGAACTTCCACTGGTATCCATTCTCTACGATCTTATTTACTGGGAAGAAAGATTGGACGACAAGACCTCGGGGCGTATGTTGCAGTCTGCTATGATTCTTCTCGCCAAGACCGTAAAGCTAGAGGAGGTAGTAGACTGCAACGGTAGGAACCTTCTCCAACTAGCTGCACGGATTGGAGACCCCGAACTTTTCAAACTACTCTGCCTTTCAGGCCGATGGAATGTTCACGTCAAAGATAAAGAAGGCTCCACACCCATGCACTACCTATTCCGAGACCGGAAATCACCAAGAGATAAAAGAAGAATTAGCGATATTCTAGAGATTTGCAGAATTATGGTCAATATGAGGCAGCAAAACGAAGCCGATCTTTTGAATGCACGGAATGAGAGAGGCGAAAGCCCATTAACATTGGCAGTTGATGGGCACTGGGTTGAAATTGTTCGGCTGCTCATTGAACTCGGGGCTGATCCTCATGATGAAATTGTGCCTGGCCATAATTGCTTTCACATACTTGCCCTCAGTAGCAGTGGTGAGGAGACTCTCGAGCTTGAAATCGCAGCTGTTTTATTTAGTTCCCGCGTCGACTCTGCCAAACGTGGGGCGAACCAGGAAACACCTTTATCAATTGCCTTACGGCATAGGGACAATGGGAAACCTTACCTAGTCCATCTTTTGATTCAGAAATATAGCGAACTTGGATACATTTCCAAGAGTAACGTCGAGCTTCTCACAAGTTATGGCGGAAATATTTTGCACTGGGCCGCGAAAAGCCCTAGGGAGGATACGTTTGGCGAAGTAATACGGACGCTTCTGCAGAATGGTATCCCTGTAGAGGATATTCAGGGTTTACTCTTGCAATTTGACTTATCTCAGAAACTACCAATAGACAGAGCGATTAACAACCTAAACTTTGATGCAATTCAAGAGATAATGGCTATTCACCGCGATCCCAAATCTTGGAAATCATCAAGGAAGGAATTTTTGTTATGCTATTCGGGAACAAGACTTGCTGACCACTGGATCTCTGAAAAAGCCAATATTAATATTCAAGACTTAATGGTAGATCCAACTTCCGGCTTATTCAAAGCCAAAAAAATCTTCAACTATCTCCTGGGCTGCATACCAGCGATGTCGTTTTTGATGTTTGAAACAGCTTTATTCTATCTCATTATGGGCGAAGGGTCAATACTACTGCAGTATATCGACATAGGGCTAATTGCTTCACAATATGGCGCTTCATTTAGAGATAAATCTGGTTGGAATTTAGTTGACGTACTAACTCATATCAAACTGGAGGGTCTCATCGATATTTTAAAGCTAAAGGAACGAAACCATTCACCGCCCGGGGTAATTTTAAAGCCATCTCGCATTGGCCAAACTACTAATTCCCTTGGGAAACTTTCTGAGAATGGACTAGAATTTAACCTGCCAGGTTTGAAATATCTAAGCTAGAATCAGATGCCCCTAGAAATCTAACGAGCGTTTTGGGATTAGATGCGGCTATAAGTGACGAACTCTGCCGAAAACTTCGCGGCACAGAAGGCGAATATGTACCATTTCATATAGATAGCCGGGTGTACTATGCGAAATATAAAACAAAGGTTTTTGCAGATCACCCAGTCCCACCGGAAAACGGCTTCTACTTCGAAGCGCATATTTCAAACGCGACGAGAGACCTAAGTGGTAGATATTCCGCTCAGTTCTCATATTGGAAGGAAAAGTTTCGGTAAAAGCTTAAACCTTTGGCCCTCGGTATTAGTCAATTCTAACACGGAACTTCTCAGACTAGAAGATCTCACATTCGGAAGCTCTACTCCTTCGTATGATCCCTTTGAATTGAAGATTGGCTTCAAATCATTTGGTTCAGGACATTCTCTATTATTTTTGCTCCGCGGCAGAAGTTTGATTTTAAATTGGTTGGGAAGCGGCAAACATATTCGGTACCAGGTTTCTAAAGAGCCCCCCACATCGGAAGCACACACACATTATGTTGGCTGTGGCATAAACCACAGTCAAAATGAGATATTTCAAACATATAACGGGGTAATACAGAACGTGGTTAAAGTCCCAGATGCTGGTCGATACACCCCCGAGCTTATTTTCGCATGGGGTTACAGCGATGTAAGATTCAATTTTGGTACAGAGCGCTTTCAATTCGAACCAGCGAACGATCTAGACCGGGTTTGGGACAGAAGTTTCCTTGATAGCTTTGGACTAAAGGGTGACTCGAGTCCATAACCCTACTCACCACGCGCCGCACTGTTCCAGGTATTCATATGAATCAGCTGCAAGAGAAGAAATGGTTAAGACTACCTTGTCTATAAACCGAAATTTTGAAAGCTTCATTCTTTCAAAAAAGATTGAGAGTTTATAGCCGTTTAAATACATGTGAAGTGCGCATTTTAGGAGCGGATTCATTAAATGGCCTATTGCACTGGGCAAAAATAATATACATGTAAATAAATTTTAAAAAAATTCATAAGAATGGAGAACAAACCAGAAGAATGTATATTTTCTTGTGAGTAATCTAACATCTTCGTCGACTTCATCTTAGGTCCTTCAGAACTTTGAGCCTAACGCTACTGCATGTATGCATCCATGCGAAATCATATTTTGAAACCACCGGAATTTCACCTTGGTCCACCGCCAAATGGGGCTGTCAAAACCACACCGCTACGGTCCCGTTCGATATCTTCTCGCAATCTTGCAAGTCGCTTTGATAGGCTTTCGGGTAATATTACCCAAATTTCCAGATACCACCCCTCCCCAGGCTTTGAACCGGAGACAAATGCCTCGCGGAAGTCCATCTCGAAGTTGACAGCCGTAGGTTTTTCATTTTGGGGAAGAAGATCCAGTAGTGGCGTTATAGCACCCAGAAATGCTTCCACCCAATCTCCAATTATAGACCCCTTTGGAAGTGTAATTCTTTCCCAAGTACTCAAAGAGGGGTTCTTGTTGTCCCTTTGAAAGCTGCGACCGATGTTGATATTGACCCATACGGCATCTATAAAACGTTCGTCGTCATTTTTGACCAGAGTATTGATGGTCTCGCTCGGCTCCCCTTCTGCGTCTTGTTCCTGAACAGCAGTGCCGTGGTTGATTTCTACGTCGCCTCCATCTTTAACGGCCCGATATAAAACAGATTTTGAGTCGATATTCGCACGCGTACCTTGTCGATCTGGAGCCAACCATCCGTCTCCATATGTTAGAGAAAAGATCGTATCATTGGCTATCATCTGAGAAACATTTATGTACCCGTATGCTTCCGTCTTGTATTGATAGTTGACGATTGCACCGTCTTTGACTTGGCAGCGCCCGTTGCCTTGAGGGGAGATGTCGAAAAACCTGTGGACAACAGGGAAATATGTATAGGGGGCTCGGCCACGGTAATACCTGGCAGCCCGGAGCATTGCGTGCTCATTGAGCATGCGGCGCCAGAGTGTGCATGTTCCATAGATGCTTGTTTGGCTGTTCATATCTGTCAGATATGAGAATATCTCTAATTGGATTTCGGTTGGAAGATTGGTGATTGAGGGGCAAGGCTTTGAGTAGGACATCTTGATTGCTCTAGATCTCGCTTTGAATATTGAAACTTAGTTAGGTTGACTGGCCTTGTGATCGATAGTAGCCAGTGGGTACAAGGGTTGATCGATAAACTCGATCCTCGAAAATATGATATAACTAGGTATGAAACTATCACTATATATATCAAAAATCTATATTTAACACTGGTTGCAAGATTCTTGAAAAGAAGAGGAGATGGGGGAAATTTACAAACTGTGGGGAATCCATAAGACATTCTTAATGCTTAATGATATAACATGATATAATAATTCTGTTTGCTACCGGGGCAGCTCAGGAGAGCCCGATGTTACACAAGTCTACTGTGTTTCTGGAAAGTCGGAGCTCTGAACTCACCCGGAAGCCTCTCGATCTGTCGGTCGGGTAGCTGCAGGTACGAACATAAGGGAGGCTAAGATCCGCATTAGTCGCCTTTTGTATTATCGTCGTTGGAATTTTCATATGTACACGGCCCGTACAATTGATGGAGAAACATGCACGCAGGAGCTCAGGATTAACAAGCTACACTGTATAAATATTGCAATCCAACATATGGAGTTGTTGCAACGAGACCAAGTTGTTGTACTGGTTATGAGGTTCCGCATATTACCGAGATTTCGAAGATTTTAGTATTTGTCTCCTGCACGACCTAGCTAGTTTGCCCATACTATAACCGAAGGTAGTGCGCCTAAGGTTCAGATCAAGTCCTATCATGCAGTCCAACATGTCATGCATTTCCGGGAATTTTGCCCACCCTACCGCCTCGATTAGGGACGGTTTGATAGTACCCGACGGCCTCCTGGCTAGTATCAACAGCGGGTTTCATGTTCCCGAGACATTTCAAGTCCTTCCGTGAAATTAGGATAACGATCGAACAGGAAGCAAACTTCGCCGCCTAGGCTCTCCGGGATCTTCTCACAGACCTTTTTTTTTACCCCAGACTACTAGTATACTTTTTCTATAGTCTGGGGGACGCACACCTCTGCCTTGGCTTTTTTTAAAAGAAAAAAAATATCAAATAGAACCTTCCCTTCCCTCCCAAGATACCTATATATTTCTGTTTGCTCAGAGCTCTTGCTGTGCAGATCCATTTGATACAGCCCATATAGTACTTAGCTAGATCGTCGCGGTGGTTACACGAATACGATGTCTTGGACGATTTAAACAATAGTTTTGCCAAACACTGAGGTGTACAGGCTCCTGCGCGCGCGCATTTCTTGCGACTTTGTAGGACAGGTGGATCCCGTGCACAGCTCTCCTCCAAAATTTCGTCCGAAGTAAAGAGGAGACCGTGACTGAATTCCGAACGGTCGTACATACCATAAGCTTTAAGAGTTTGTGTTTGTGTTGGAAACTTTTTGGGGCTACACGTTATCGATAAGTGGAGAAGGGTTGCGAGCGACCTTTGCTAATTAATTCTGATAGTTCCCTTTTCTTTTTTTTCCCCTCTTTCCTCTGAAATTGTGAAGCAAGGCAGAACGCCTTTTGTGACACTGCAGAAGTTTCTATCCGAGAGTATGGTGATAAGCCCGAGGAAATGGGGGAGTCCCCTCAAAGTGCGGTGGGGGCGATTTGATAGAACTTGGTTCCGTATCCCACTATCTGATAACTCGCCAATCTAACATAGTTGCACCACATCGTGAAAATACTGGTTTCCAGCGGCTGCTCTATGCTCTAGCGGTCCTACCATCAGAAACATGTTAACATCTATTATAGAGCCCCTCCCAATCCTAGTGGTTCAGAGCCCCGCCTATCGGATAGAGAGTTACGAAATAGTCACTCTATCATGCACACGGATATGTATATTCGCATTCCTCTGGAATTCTTGTGTGACCGTAAGGAGCGTACCACAAAGTGCCTGTTCTAAGGGGAGGGAAAGCTGGGCCGTGGGACATTTTCGATTGAAACGAGAGTTTCCAAGAATCCCTAGTCTGGGGAGGAATCCCAACTGCCTTGGCTTCCAATTCCGCTTTAGCTCTAATTCAACCCCGATTCTTTGTACCGAACCAAAAGTATGTATTTGCACGAATTGAACGGGCTCAGCTATCCACTAAACTACCTCGTAGAGGCTTCCTTAACTCCGTCGCGAGCTCCCAAGAAAGGGTAGCTGCAGACGGGTTGCAGCCGTCACAAGCCCGATTCCGGAATTGTGGCTTTGACCAATCGCTGAGTTATAGACTTCCCGTCTAGTCCCGTCTTATTCAATCGGTATCGTAATAATTCGGGCTCGAGATGGTATATTTAATTGTTTTCCCATTTATTGCGATATCGACCCTAGTACCCAGTATGACCTATTCTAGAGTTTTCATCTTTATTTTTGATAATGTAGACCTAGCAGTATTACAGTATATTGGCCTAACTTCGAAATCAATATATGTTTCCCGTGTGGCTCATTCCAATGCTAGTTAAGTTTTTAAATTCAATTCCGGTAAAGTTTCATGAATTCATCAGTATTTCGCTATAAGTTGACCGAATAATCTTATAATATGACTTTAAATTAGCTTCTCCTCATCATGCCCTCGTCCTCTCTCTGCCTTCCCCTCTTTTTTCTTTGAAACATCATTTGCATTAATGTATTTACTTCCCCAGCTGCTATCGTATACTACACAAGACCAATTGTATACTACCATTTAACTCCCTCATAATCAAATCATACAAGCTGAAAATTGAAAAACCAAGGCTGATTACTGAACTTCCTACCAAACCCCCAACAAGCACGGAGTACCTATTACCACGCCGAACACACGGATAATAGCATACTGTAATTCCAACATGCGGTACGGGAACTTGCTACAAACATTGCCAGGGAGCCGCAATTTAAAAACCGGTCCGAATCCTGCAGCCTGCATGTGAGTCGGTAGGCACGGTATAACCGGGTCGATAATTTAAATTTAAATATAGGTGTGTGCATGCTGTTTGTAGCCGCTTCTGACGATCTCCCCCCCTGCCCTCATCTGCGCCTGGTCTCGAGGCTAGATCTCCCCTTCCTTGTATTTATCGACTGTATAGTGCGTGTAAGTAACCTTCAGTTACAAAATGCACTGGTAAGAGTTTCTAGGGAAGGAATCTCGCTTTTCTTCTTCTTATAAGTCTAATTAATCGTCCTAACTACAATCTCAAGATATTCGTGTCTGATATTCGTGTCTGATATTCGTGTCTAAAACTGCTCTTATCTGTAAATTTCAATAATTTACTACAGAAAAGGAAAAAAAGGCTTGTTCATATTGCACCAATACACCCTACTAGCAAAACCTGGCTTCAGAGAGGATGAATTGGAAGCATGTGATCTCTAAGAGTACATACAATATCGCTATAGTACAACTCATAGTATCGAGACCTGCCACCTGCCAGCGTTATATACTTATGTTGCATATTTATGCAACAACCACCTCATCGATACCTACCCCTTTTAGTAATATAATTTTGCAGATCAAGAAAAATAGAAGGTGGAAAATACATCTCTAAATACAAGCAGGCCGCCATGCGGATCAACCTGGCCTTTCTTGAGATCTTTATGACGATAGGGGCCACTCTGGAGTTGTACTATCAACACAAATGATTAATCGATTATACTACGGCTCTAAGTCATGCACAAAATCATGCATGAGAGACGGGGGGGTATATAAAAGGAAGAGGAAGTTTCATTGCTTGGGGTAGTATCCTGGAATTGCTAAGGATCGAGCTTTGAGGGTGTTCGGTAGCATGCATGGAAAGGAGTCTTAGAAGCTATCGTAGAAGTAGTAATGGAAACAAAAGAAATAAAAGGCTAGTAGGAGGATAAGGATAATTTAGAGTACTGAAAAGGTTTGAAAGGATAGAGAATTAAACTGGAACATGAAGGAATACTAGGTTCGGGGAAGTATAGAAGAAAGAAGAAGGAGAGGAAGAAACTTTGACACGTGTAAAGTGAAAAATAAGTGACACCGATCGATGTAGGAGAAGTAACGTAGCAGAGAATGTAGTATAGGGCAAAAAGTTTCAAATAATTAGAACCCCAGTAAAATGTTAACTGGATAAAAAGACCGGGTGATCAGTTCTGAGAAGAGCTCGAGGCTTCAGTGCCAAACTCTGCGGCCCAAGGCTTCAAAGATTCCTCCGAAACAATCATGCCGCTGAATGAGATACTCAAAGCCTGATTTTCTCGACATCTCTCGAATTGAAGCTCCTGGATAATGACCGTGCCAGCTTCGTACTCCCTCTTTTTGATGGCTCGTTCGTTGTCCAGTTGAACTATTTCTTGGGCTCCCAAATCTTCCGGATAAGTTGGGTTATCCGGGTCGAGGCCCTTAACGCGGATGATATCTCTGAGAAGGTTTTCGCGCATTCTGAAGAGAAGAGTGCCAAGGGTAAGTCGATAGAAGATGTCTGTGCTGCAGCCGTCAGGATTGAGGTTTACATCGGTTGTGAATTGGCCCGAGCTGAGGGTTGTGTAGACGGGACCGTTGGGGTCTTCATCATCATCCGAGTCGCTGTCGTTGTCCCCATCGTCATCGCCTCCATCATCATCATCATTGTTATCGCCATCATTATTATCATCATCGTTATTTCCATCTCCATCACCACTGTTGTTACTGTCGGTTGCCGTTTGGTCTGAGGGAATGCTAGCTTCTCCTTCCTTATTTTCTTCGACTGGTGGGGCCAACTCCTGCAGAACAAACCTGACGTACAACTTTCTGATTTCGTCCTCATCGACGAAAGCAGGATTGACCAACATATCATTCAAAAACGAGAGATTGGCCAAAGGATATTTTTCAAACCTGATATTCGCCCCTGTTCCAGCTTTCTCAATGAAATTAAACTCAGAGATACATTGGACAGCCTCGAAGTTTTCGCCTTCCAATGCACCCCCAAGTTCTTGAAAGATTGACTCAGAAACTATTTCCTCGCTTGGATATAATTTATATCCTTCGGTACACTTGAATGCGAATGTTGTTCCATTCGTAACCAAGGTGTGGACTACCAAAGCACCGTAGAGGGCGAGATCGAAGTCTTGTTGAGGGAGCCAGGGTGCGACGATACTACGGGGTTTTGAAACTCTTCCCCGAAGATCCTCACGCCAGGCTTTGCAAACATGTTCACAGTTGAGCTGGTCTCGCCAGGGGAGATAGGAGAGAACTTGTTGGTGAAGTTCGATTGGGAGGTCACCAATTGTGGCTGGAGATGTTCGGGTAGGGATCATGAATTGATCATGGATGGTTGAGGGACCCATGGTTAGCGATTCTTGGGTTGAGATGTCCATCTTTTTTCTTCCCTTTGTTTTTTTTCTTTCTATCAGATATTGATATCCGGGTACTGCGCTAACTAATGACCTATATCTTGAGATTTTTCTGAGGTTTCATGTATTTTTGACTTTCGATATGTTGGCCTTTAATATGTTGAGATACTGATGGAACCGGGGTAAGCAAGTCAGCAGGGTTTCAGGTGAGAATGAGGTATCAAGCTAGAAGCTTAATGCCGTGATAGAGCTTGAGCTAGCTGGAAAGTTCTACAGCCTTCGCCTATCTAACTTTTGGGGGTCTGAAATGAAATGAAGTGAAGTGAAGAAAGAAAAGAAAGGAAAAGAACAGATGGGATGAGATGGGATGAGATCAATGTTTGGTGAAGAGGGAAAGGTGTTAAAACACAAAAGTTGGAAGTATTTTCAGTGGAAGTGTATCTGCAGCGTTTGAATTGAACGTGCCTTGGTACCAGTATGTTAATAGATAGTAAGTACTATATTAAGTACCCAAATCCGATACTTTTATCCCGAATAGTTTTAGATATTTCCTTTAGAATCCCGCCGGACAAGGCTGAGCGGAATTCAAACCCGATATCAAAGCTAAGTGGTGTATTATATTGTCGGTAGCTATTAGATTGGCTGTGGACGGTGTTAGGCGACAGCGAGGCTGATAGAGCAGGCAAGCAGGCTGGCAAGCAAGCAAGCAAGCAAGCAAGCAAGCAAGCAACCGGACAGGCCGCAAACGAGTATCCGTCGGCGTATACGCGTATATCACTCCTCTAAATATAATCGAACCGAGACTGATTTGAACTCCAAGGCTGGGAGGGTTCCGGATCGTCTGAATTAGTTCATTCGAATTGAATTGAATTTTAAGGTAATGGGACCCCAAACGGGTGGAATCTAGAGAGTGCAAGTATAGTGCAAGTACAGCGCAAGTGAGATGACCGGTAGAAAAGGCTGAAGATTCGATTGAGATGATAACGTTGTTAATATCAAGAAAACTATCTCACTCAACCGACAGTACTCACTCATTCTATCACCAGCTGGCTACTAACTACAGGCTTATACTATAGGCTAGCCGTGCAGTGACGGAATGACTCAAGCATGTATGTACTCCGGATGTCCATGTTCCAATACATTACCCCGAATCCAACCCCACCGCAAATTGCCATTATGATAGTCTGCTGCCAGCTGCTCCGAGAGAGACACAAAGTCGACTAGGTAAAGGTCCCTCCGGGAACGTGCATTTTGTCGCACTATTGGCCAATAGTTCCTTTACAGCCTCGTCACCTTCCCATCCATGCACCCACCGACCATGCAGCCTGCAGTTCGTCCAAGCGAAAAAATCAACTGTCTCAATCAATGGACCAGATCCTTCGTTAGACGTGTAGAATGTGTTGATGTGTTGATGTGTTGATGTGTTGACTGAACGTAGTATCCATGTGCTCAGACCATGCCAACAGAATCCAGACCGCGAATCCCTGTCGTCATGTCGGACTTAACAGCCGAGCCTGGGCTAATAGCGACCCAGGACTGACTAAGTAATCAAGATCAATCAATCACTCACATCCATTCAATCTATAACAGGCATGACTAAGTAAGTAACTACTTCCTACTCTGATGGCTTCATGACTACGACACTACACCATCATCTCCTTCCTCTCCTCCTCCTCCTCTTCCTCTCCTCCTTATATCGACAACCACCATGGATAGGGCCCATACTGCCCCCCCATCCGAGGAGAGGAATCCCTTTGATCTCTCCTGTGCTATAGATCTTCTCCGGTCACTGTCTTGGTATCATCCGACTTCCAACCCCTCTGACTCAACCATTACTACTACTACTACTACCACCGCCACGTCTACTACTACAAGTACTACTTCTACCTCTACTATCACTACCGCAAATATATCATCCAAATCAAGGCGGGTCCACGATACTTCTACTCTCGCAGCTTCTAATGATACTACCACCCTGCTTCTCAACCAAGATGCCGGACGACGGAATCCTTTCTTAGATATTCTTTCCTCCGACGGTCCTTCTAGCCCCGTTGTTGGTAAAACAACCAAGAAGAATAATGACGAAACCGTGGCTCCACCGAAGAATAATACCGCACGAAAGCTAGGGCATTCGAAAACACCCTCCACGTCTTCTATTCCAAAACAATCTAGAAAACGTTCACCTGTTAAGGAAACAGCAGTTGCGGTTGCAGCCCTCTCAGCTATCCAACGAAGAACCGGTTTTCTACAGAGTTTGAAAGAACTTGATAAAGGAAATAAGTCACCGTTGAACCCTGCTGTTCACGTCTTTGTGGATTATTCTAATGTACTAGAACACTCCTATCATACATCTCTCTTTTCTTTTCTTTTTTCTTTGGAAGTTCACATTCGCTTACACGTGAATATAGATATCCATCGGTTTCTACGACAGTGTCAAAAAGCTTCTTTCTGACACCAAAAAACCATCTCGCACCCCTCAAATCCAACATATATCCTTCAAAACCCTATCTTTAATCCTCGAAAGAGGCCGTCCCGCTACTAAAAAGGTCCTAGTCGGATCAACCCGAAATAATGACCTAAAATCAGAAGCCCAAGATCTAAACTACGAAGTCAGCATCCTTCAACGAGTACCCCGAGAAAATCAGGACTCATCCACCACATCCAAACCGTCAAGTCGGGGCTATGCCTCCGAGCCTGAGCAATCCAGGAAACGTACGGGGGAACAAGCAGTCGATGAGGTTCTTATTATGAAGATATTGGAATCTTTGGTCGATTGTTGCCCCGCTACTATTGTGCTTGCGACCGGTGACGGGAACATCACACAGTTTTCTGATGGGTTTTATAAGGCCGTTGAGAGAGCGTTGGAAAAGGGGTGGAACGTGGAGCTTGTGGCTTTCAAGAGAACTATAAGTAAGAGTTGGAAGAAGTTGGTTTGTCCGCAATTCAGGATTATTCTGTTGGATGGGTTTCTGCCGGATTTGCTGCAGTAATTCGATCTGACAAATCGACAATATAAAAAAAAGCGCCATGGTAGTCTATATAACTATCACGACAACTATGGTTCTCACGAATATAATTACGAAATTATAGCACGTTCTAAAGCGACGCTGATTCCTCAAGCACCGATCACTCCTTTTTATTTGTTTTTTTCTTTCTTTCTTTCTTTCTTTCTATCTTTTGCTTTTTTTGGAACTCGGTATAGCGGTGGCGTGGTTCTCATTCTTGATATGCTGGAATAGCTTTGTCCGAGAGTCGAAGCTTTCATTACAGACGCCGCATTTGTTTTGGGACTGTATACAACATAAGAGGTTAGTAAAGAAATGAGCAATCGGAGTTTGTTTTTTTATGTATTAATATTGTGTATATGTATTACCTCTTGTGGGTCTGGTTTTGATTGTTTTGCTCTTCGTCTTGCTTTCTTCGTTTTGGATTTTTGGGGTTGGGATTTATCGTCATTTGAAGGTTGAGAGGAGGGGTCTGAGATGTGCATATTTTGCGCATCTTTAGTCAACGACTCGTCGGAGTCTTCTTCTTCGTCGGAGTTTTCAACATTTTTCGAATTCTCAGCGGGTGGGTTTTGGGCATTTTCTTCTGGAGCTGGTTTGGAGAGCTTTTCTTCGGAAGCCGCTTCATCGTCTTCCTCGCCATCTTCTCGGTGTTCACTTATATCGTCTGCATCGTCATCATCCTTCTCACTCTCATCGTCCTGCTCGTCGAAATATTTGGCGTTTTTAGCCTTATTCTTCTTCTTCTGCTTCAATTTCGACAGTTTCGGTGCATCATCATCACCATCCAAGTCCAGAGCAATATCATCCTTCCTCATCTGTCGTTTTATACTCTGTACCATTTTGATATGTTTCTTACTCTTCTCATGCATTTCCATTTGATTTTCCGTTTTGAAAATTTTATTGCAAGCGACACACTCGAATTCTTGTATCTCCTCTTCTTCATCTTCTTCATCTTCGGAGTCGGTGAATTCGTGGGAGTTATGGATATCGTCGGTTTTCGACCAGTCTGCTTCTTTATATGCCGCTACTTTTGCGGCGTTTTCGAGTCTTGCTTTCCGAGACTGGGATTTCGAGGCTTCGCGAGAGGCGGCTTCGAGTTCTGATGTTGATTGGAAGTTTGGGAGGTAACGGGGGTCACGTTTCCGGATGTACAAGACGAATTGCTATTACAACGTGCCTCTCATGTTAGTATAAGAATACTATAGAGAGAAAAGGAGGCGGGAAAAGAACATGAAATGAAAGCGGGGGGGTAAAAGGAAAAATACATACCTTAACAGTATCGTTAAATTCCCTTATGGCCATATCTCTATTCTTCTTATTCTCCTTCTCCATAAGTCTTTTAACCCTCCTATCTGGCGCATCACGATATCTATACTTCTCTACCCAGGCGAAACTCTTTAACGTCGAAAACCCAGTCCAAATAGAATAAAACCTTTTCACATCATCCTGATAGTCGGATTTTGAGTTCCCGAAGGAAGGGTAATATAGAACATCTTCGTTTGCTAATGAAGCGGCTTCTTCTTCTTCACGGGATAATGTGGAAAATATCTTCGAGGCGGTGGTGTAGAAGCCCTGAGGGTTGGAATCGGTCATGTCCATCCGGGAGGAAAACAGGGAGAACTGTTTGAGGAGCGTTGAAGTCGTTAATGTGACATTTATGGGGGGTTGTTGGTAGTTGTTTGGGTCGTTGTCGTCGAGATCCTCGCTGAGGATTTGATCTTTGTGTGAGTCGTACCATGCGCGCTTTTTTCAAATATAGCTATTAAGAACGGCTGATTAAAATGGATGTTGAAGTTCTAAAAGGACTGACCTCTTGAGGATCGCTGAGGACTTCATATGCAGCTTGGACTTCGGAAAATAGCTTTGTGGCAGCTTCGACATTGTTGACGTTCTTGTCAGGATGGAGTTCTAGCGCCTTTTTTCGATAGGCTTTTTTTATTCTATGAATTTATAATTTGAAAAATATAGAAGTCTGTTAGTATTACTATTGTACTATAAAGTGTAGTAGAGGAATCATTTGAGGTTGAGGTTGAAGTTGAAGTAGATAAAGTATAAGGAAAATACGGACTAACTCATCCTGGTCGGCGTTACGGTCTACACCCAGCAAGGTGTAGAAATCTTCTTTCATATTGGCGCTGGCAGGTTGGGAGGGATTTGAGGAGTCGTGGGATTGCTGGGCACCCATTTGTTTAAAGTAGTAGGTATTGATGAAGAAGTAATGAATGAGTGGTGATGGTGGTGGTGGTGGTGGTGGTGGTGGGATGAAGATATGATGCCTGAGGGAGCTAAGCAAGCTTGCCAACAGAGCTATGATTCAGAGCGGCTCATTCTTTCATTCTTTTTTTTTTTTTTTTGGGCGATAAAATTTGGGCAGGTTGCCTGTTTGGGAATACAACAGACAACGCTTTTTGGGGTCGACTCTAAGCCTGGCCTGGAGGTAGTCTGGAGGCACGATAGGTACCACAGATTAAGGTACGAGTTAGTCTAGTTATTATAACGTTACTTGCATTCCTCTTTCATATAGTATTAGCTGACTTCAATATTGCCCGCGACATTAAATTCGGCGTCAGGTTTTCCATCTCTATTAGTTTAGCATATCAGTTACAAAATATTAAATCTTAATATCGATAAGGTATTTAGTAAAATTATTTAAAGCATATATGTAATTAGATGTAAAGAATATAATAGCATGTTACAACCTTAAGGGATACCAAGCCAAACGTCGAATCAAATTCAGTGACACTGGCTTTTGTGGGCTCCCGGTCTAGATTACGAGACAAGGGACTAGGGAGAGCTGCAAGATATATTATAAAGAAAGGTTACACGTTCGATTGATATATGCATGAGCGTCGACGTCTGGTCTTTGATCCCGAAATCCCCCATACATAACGCTGAGGTTTCACTGCCGGAGAGGCCACAATCCATATTCTGTGATTGTTTTATGGTTTTTTAACTTCCTCGGGCACCATTTTTATGATGTTCAATACTACTAGTAGGTATTATAAGCATTGTTTATTGCAGGCAGAGCTTAATTTTCAAGCAATCAACTGTCCAGTGGGAACAGATATTTAAATGTCGGCTGCAGATAAAATGATATCAAGCCCACTGAACTCCAAGATACTAGCAATATATAGCCTGGAATCTACCCGTTAAAACGCGGCGCCATATGCCGGACGACTACAAATCCCCTGCTACATTTTCGCTAATATAGCTCGTTTTTTGTCTCGTACCCAGACCTGGAAGACTAGTTTTATATACTTACAATATTCAGGTTTTATGTATAATAAAATCGGCCGCACCTTTATAGACTAGGCCCTAGTCAGTTTGCGACAAAGTAGCTAAATTAATCCTTGCTTTGCTTCAATGTGGTGATGATGTCAGCCGGCCTTCATGAGTCGAAAACATGCCGTTTTCAATTGGCCCCATGCATCGTTGCATATTTGTTGTTGGGAAATCGCGGTCGGAGAACTTAGCTTGCTTGGCTGCTCAATCATAATTAAGTATGTAATTACCCCAAATGAGATCGAGGGCTGGGACTGACTACTTTCATGAATTCAAAGCATCTACACCTACTTACTAAAGATCCCAGATGACGCTTAACATCCTCTCTCTCCCGACTGAACTCCAAGCTCATATCCTCAGCTTCCTCCCCTGGCACGATCACTTCCTCGCGTCATCAGTCTGCCCCCTCTGGCTTTCCATCCTCCGTACGGAAAACTTTCGCCGCCAGCGGCATTATGGAAGATCCACACCAGATGCCGTTGCGAGCAAGCCTGGCGATAGAACGGCGCAGCAGCTTTCTCCACATAAACTTCTCGAGCATCACCTTTTAAGGATTATCTTTCAACGCAAAAGGGACGCTAATACGACAGCCGCCACCACCACCACCACATCCAAAGTTTTAATGGCACTGGTAGAGAAGGTACGGGACCATGTTTATAACTATGATTGTAAGCTGTTTGATATTGGAGGTTCGGGATTATTGGAGACAGATGTTCTATTCTTTGGCCTAAAAGACAAGGAGCCGGGATCTCTGGGACTGCTTGATGAAGCTCCCTTGGAGCATCATGGCGAGGATATATACCAAAGAGATACATCACTGTACTGGACCATACTTTTCAGGGTAGTGCCGTGGACCCCTGGATCGGAATACGAAGCTAGCCCCTTTGGATACTCTATGCAAACTACCATGCCTGCCCCGAAAGTCAAGATACCACCGCTAAAGCTAAGAAGACATATATGGGAGTCCAAGGAAGGGACACTGAAAAATTTTATTGGCGCTTTGAGAGGACAGGTTGAAATGATGTTCTTCAAAAACCCTAATATGGCGAAGTGTGTATTGGATGTGAGCTTAGGAGCTAGAGGGATCCCTGAAGATATAGAGAAGAGGCAGATTTATGTGGCTGTAAAAGTTAAGGAGAAAGAAGAGGGGGGTGATAGTTGGGGAGTGTGGAACTGGGCTAAAGGTTTCTTTTAGAAGAAGAATTAGTCTGATCTTTAATATTATTAATCTTAATATTAACCCATACATCTACGGTATACCCATGTACATTGAGACATTTCTTTAGATAGTTTAATATAAATTTGAAGTTCGAATAATAGTCCTCGATACTAGCTGCCATGGATCCGGACCCTGTAGCAAACCGCGCAGATCTATAGATATACGACGTGGAGAATACGTTGTATTATTATTCATACTAATATTGATATTTAAAATATTTAGCCTCGACATGACATACTTCATCTTCAATCTCTAAATACTCCATAGACACAGTCCCAAGTTAGTTTGAACCAATCTCTTTCTTCAAGTTATAATTAGTCATGGATTCATACCTTTACATTACTGATACACACATATATATACCAAGCAGATATCGTTTTCCAAGCTTCTAAATTTATAAAGTATATCAAGATCAAGAACAAGAACAAGATGGACATATTCTCTTTGCCGTCGAAATCCAACAGCAAATCCTCTTCTATCCCCCGTGGCACGAGCACTTCCTCCTAGCCACCGTCTGCCCGCTCTGGACCTCCATCCTACAAACCAGGCTATTCATCAATAAAATTTAAAAGATACTTCAGAAGCACAAACCTCACAGATTTTCATAGTCCGCAAATCCACTTGGACTTCCACAACCTTCTCGCAATCGATTCTCTCAGTCTTGAACTTCATCGAGATGGCACCTGCAACACATTACTCAGAGTCTTTTCAGAACAAAGAGACGATGTTGAAAAGGGTGATAAAGACAGAAACATTATTTTGGCGCTGAGGGTATGTAAAGAATGGTGGTCTCGGCATGTAGACGACGACAAATATTCTTCAGGAATAACTACGGACATGGGATCGAAGAGGGCAATCTTCGATATCACCAATTCGCCACTAGTTACTAGCCTCAGATACCCTACTAAACAATAACCCACCGAAATCGCAGGACCAGCAAGCCACAGGGGACCTCCTAGCAAATTATTTTTCATATTAATATTCAGACATTTTCCTCTTGTTAAGCTTGAGGATACATATATTCCAGTCACTGGGTTGGAAGACATCTGTATTCATAGGCTTTATGTTAGGCGGGAATGTAACTATAGTATTCAGTATCTTTTGGGTATGGTGGAGAAGGCGGTGAGGCCTGTGTTCAAGGCAAAGAACAAAATTGCTAGAATTTGGGTGGTATTTAGAATATCAACCCTTTCGATTTTGCCCGATTCCAAGACTTGGGGTGTGCAGGCCCGGATGTCAGTGGAATAGTTAGGACCTGTACCGCATGCTAGCTTAATATCTCCTTCAATCCCACAATCCACGGCAGATTCCCATTGAACCAAAACCGAAATCTATACTCCTGTCCCTTCTCAGGCGGTATATCCGGCTCCGGCCACACCAGCTCCTCCAAAAACTCCAAAACAGTCTTGACGGATACCTTCACATACCCGCTCTCCCCTATCTCCACGTTGTCCAATTGATCCCATGGTATCTTAATCATGCCATCTCCACAAAGTGGTATACCTAGTAAATATATATTATACGCCACCTCCTGTATCTTCGAACCTGCCGATGGAACCTGAAAGATCGGTTCTTGGAACAGTGGGAATTCAGATGTAAGACGCATTCTATAACCCCGACTCGTGCTTGTATTTGGATATATGATCGAAGATGGGGAATCAGAGGGGGGTAGGAGAACTCGAAACCCGTCTGATGTGTAAATGTATTCTAACCCGGGGGTTGTGAAGATTGCGTGAAGACCGGCTTCGGCCTCAGATGTGGAAATGTGAGTATACCACCGTTCTTTTAATAACTTATTTGACAGAATTATCGACCCCCAGAGCTTGCAGACGTAAAAGCAGCGACAATGGTCGTCCCAGGTCAAGTTTGTCAGAATCTGTGTCTGCAGTTCTGTGGGGAGGGAGAGGAGGGGCATTGCTGACGAGGAGCAGACGATGGTGGATCAAAGAGGGGAATGTTAGAAACACTCTTAGAGAAATATATGGTGATCTGGAACAAGGTAGAGAGATGGAGGGGGTACGAGGAGAGTGTGAACATTGGAGTATAGTATACTAAGCTAAGCTAAGTTGATGTCATTCGTGTGCGACGGAGACGCAAATGGGGCTGAGGAAAATGCAACAGCCTTAAATGCGTTGCGTCTCTACGAAGGTTTATACGTTCATGACAAGCCTAGACTGTTCTGGCATTGGTACTCGAGATAGATAATAGATTCGAATCGAACTTTGGATGTTAATGTTAGTTAGCTAAGGCACTCTATAATACTCACAAAAGCTATCTTAAAGGACCCAAGCTCTTATTTTATTTTTATTTTTTTCTGTTTTTTAGAAGGAATAGATGGGAGGACCAATGAATTATATTTTTGAGATTAGAATATATGTGAGTTTTCAATACTTCTACCATACATCGTGGACTGTCAGGCCCATAGCCAGTTCGAACACTACCTATGCATATATGTCTTTCGAAAGATCTTGACTTTTGATATGCACCCAATATTCGGATGCTATAAATACCATAAACCGACCCCTATAAATCCTTATCCCCTTCAGAGATACACCGGATGCAATTCCACATTCGCACAACTCCTAGGCAAGTTCTTCGAGTAATACGCATACCTCCAAAACAACTGCGGCGTAGCATGAGCCCAATCACATACCAACCAACCCCCAAAAGAACTATCCCCAGGTCTAACCAATCCACTACCATTGAACTTGTACCCACTTTCTCCCTCCCCTGCGTCAATAGTTACAGACTCCCATTGATTGTAGCGCGTATCAAAGGTACGGGACAGTCCCCATGGGAAGTCCTTGGAAAGGTTGAAGATTATGTTGCTACCGGTTTTGTTGAGGAAGGCTATGCCATTACCATTGGGGATTGGGGCGACGTCGAAGCAAGCGTCTGAAAGGCCAGCGCCGGTGTGGTAGGAGTAGACTAGAGTTTATTATTACTATTATTAGTTTCCGGTTTATAGAAGTTCGTCAAGTTGTGGTTTGGAGGAAGAATTACCAAAGAGGTTATTGAATTTGGCTCGTTCATAGGTAGGCCCAAGGAGCTTCGTCCTGAGGTGGAACTGCCTGGTAGTGTTCTTGATAGCAGAGACAGATGTGGTAAGGCACAATAGTGCCGCAAGGACAGTAGAGAAAAACTTCATTCTTGTATCGGGGTCGATCGATTTATTTATTCTAAAGCGCAGTTTAACAAGGACTCGGGTTGTGGATTTAAAATATCGAGATATCAAAAATTATACTTTTCGCGGGGAACCTACAGGTCTTTATATATATCTATATATCGCTCGGTTGTCACACTAGCATGCAAAGGTAGCTTTTCTATCACAATTGCGATAATAATCGCCCACATAGAAATCCCCGGAATCGTTCTATTTTTGTTTTTTTGTATGTGCGAGATCGCACAAGGTGCACGAAAGAACTTCCCAATGCTACCTACCATCTACGTCAGTCCTGGATCCCTGGCCCTTGAACTAGCTCTTAAGCGATACCTAGCCCCCATCGTTCCCGGCTAGCCGTGGATCACGCACATCTAGAATGTCGCTTTAGCAACCATTTTTAGATTTCACACCCCTTGTGCTTTTTCGCAGTGGGGATGCAAGGAGGAAGGAAGATTGAGAAATTTCCGGGACATATTTTTTCTTCTGCTTTCTATAAAAGTGGGGATGGGGATGTATACGAAGCATACTGAATGTAGTTCGCACATCTGCGAAAGTCGTACAAATTGCATCATGCGGTCGCTTTTCTCGGGCGGCGGCTTGTGGAGGGGAAAGCCAGTGTGTATCACTCCACCGCGGGCACATAGACCTTTTCGCTAAGAACGGCGAAGCTTTTTGTTATCCGTACCAAACGGGCTGGGCGATCCGGCTAAAATCTCTCCGATATAAATGCATGAGAGAAAAATCGATTTTGTCAAGGCTGTCGTTCTATTCCATTCTGTTTTATTTTATCGGGGAGGGTTGCATCGCAGGGACGTAGTACAGAAACGGGTAGAATCGAGTCCCTGTTATCAGCTCATCCCGCTAACCATTTTCCTTAGTTAAGCTCCATGGTCAGACCCCATTTCGAATTCGATGTTTTGCTGTGTTGTCGAACAGCATTCTGTCGCAATGATCATATGAGATATATCAAGTATTGCATTACGGCTGGTTATTTCATGATCAGGTACAAAATTCGGGTGATTATTGATATTACCCTGTGTTTGAAAGTTTTGCAATTTGTGCGAAGGACCCAATTTCTGATTGAATAAAAGGCAGGCTTCTACTAGAAGCCCGCTGAGAGGAGTATTTACTATTAACACTAAATGATCGTGGTTTTCAAGAAAGCGCTGAGACCCTGATATCGTTTCCTCCTTTTTTTTTGTCCAAATCCTGTCAGTTTCTTGGAAGCCAGAATTGATTCCCCAACGCCTGGCCTATGTCAGGACCTTTTTTTGTATCCAAAATTACAAACCCTTTTGTAAAAGCCAAAAATATAATAGACAATTTCTTCGCGATCGAGAGATACAGACGATCGAGTTGGTTAGTGTTTCCACATATTAAGAACGTCCTCCTCATTGTATTCTCCAGTGACACCGTCATCCTCGACCAACCCTTCAAACCTCTCACGGAATTGCTCAACAGTCATTCCCATTGTATTCTCGAGCTCTTCAGCATTTTCGAACTCCTCGATTTCTTGAGCGGAATCGCCAGTTGGTGGTTTCTTTGGTGGAACCAGAACATTCTCAACGATTTGGATAACACCATCCTTTGCAATGACATCTTGAATCTTAACTGTAGACTGTGCGTTGATAAGAATGGTGATCAACCCGCCGAAGCGGCTGATGTCAATACTCAAATGCTTATTCTCAAGCAAAGTCGGAAGATCGACGTGGTAATGTCCCCTTGGGATATCCTGGGGTTTGACACCAGCCTTTGATGTTGGATGGTAGTATGCGTCGGAATACAAGGTCTCGTTGACGACGATGTGGTACTTGAGAAGGGCTTTGAGGTACTTCCTGCCCCATGGGGAGAAGAGGAAGGCGTTGATCTTTGGCCCTAGTTTCTGGAAAGCAGAGTTGGGGGGAGCAAATAGGGTTCCACCGGTATGCTCGTGTGGGATTTCATCAGTCAAGTTTGTGAGATGGGCGGCAAGAAGGAAAGTGCTGAATTCAGAAGGGAAGAAATGAATGATGCTGCCGGCTGGTGGTGGAGGAAAGAGGACGGCATCGACAGCATGGATGACGCCATTGGTTGCGAACTAGATATTTGCGATATGTGTCAGTACATAATATACACAAATAAACTACCTTTTGGAGACAGCGGTATATAAACTTACGATATTGCCGGCGACAACATGGCTGTAGAAATTGACGCTAAGACCACCAGGACCAAGTGCGACACGGATTCTTTGATTCCCACCAAGTTCTCCTCCGTCTAAAGCGGATGCAATAGTATGCCCAAGAAGAAGCTTGAAGACAGGATATGCGCCGTTGCTAATATGGTAAGTAAGGAATCTCTTGATCACATCCTTTGGCGGCTTCCAATCCTTTGGTGCATTCTTGAACTTCTTAAACGCCTCGTTGGTGGGAACGAAGAGGGTGTAGTTAGCAATGGTACTATTGAGAACTGCGACGAGATCTTCATGTTCGGATACGATGGAGGCGAATTTAGTGGTATGATTGGACTTTGAGATCAGCTGCCAGATAGTTTCATTAGGAGGATGGGGCTTCCATGGGTTATGTCGAGGAGGTGGATGCCTTGGATCTTTCCCTGGCTCTCTTGGTTCTCTTGGTGGCCAGTGTGGTGGATGTGGTCTATCGCCAGGCTCGCCGGGCCAGTGTGGTGGTTTATGATCTGGCTCCTTTGGTTCTCTTGGTGGCCAGTGCGGCGGCGGCGGCCTCTCGCCTGGCCTACCTGGTCCACAAGGCTTACCTGGCCTACACGGCTCCGGCTCCGGCTCCGGTGGCCAGTCTGGTGGCTGTCGTGGAATATCATCAGGATTGCCTGGAGGCTTTGGTGGCCATGATGGTGGATCTTCTCCAGGCTCGCCAGGCCCTCGTCGTGGCGGCCCCCAATGTGGTGGTGGTCTATCGCCAGGCTCGCCAGGCTCCCTTGGCTCTCTTGGTGGTGGACCCCAGCGTGGAGGCTCTTCTCCGTCATCAAAACGTCTACGGGGTCCCTCGTGCGGACCTCCATGTGGACCTTTGTGGGGTGGTAAGCGCGGGCTCCTAAGCGGACCTCGACGCGGACCTCGACGCGGACCTCGACGCGGACCCTGACGCGGACTCTCGTGTGGTCCAGGATATGGTCCTGGGCGTGGCCTTGCGTGTGGTACCCCATGAGGACCTTCAGGAGATTCTCCGTATGACCCTCTAGCTCTATGCAGCCTATGATAGTGAGGATAATAATCAGGCTCCCCAGGAGAACGATAGAAACGGAAGAAATCAGACAGTCTGGACGTCCCCTCTCCAGGGAAGATATGTGCCGGACTAAATCCCTCTATGGTATCTAGGTCGAATCCTGGCACACGGTGGTGCAGACGGCTACGCTCTGCATAGCGTTCCCGAAGAATATACTGTGGATGAAGAACATCACAATGATGTCCATGATGCTCATGAGGTGGTCCACCATCATGACGGGGTTTCTCAGGCTCAACGACTTTTTGCTTGTCATCGGAAGTAATCGGAGCCTGGTGGTGACGGTTGGAAGCAACGAGCTTGATTGTTTGTTCGTCCGGAATGACGATAAAACTGGCGGCAGCAAACGCTGCAGAGGCGACGGGCAAAAGAAGCGAGACCCTCATTTTGGTCTACGGATTACTTTGTTCCCATCAACATAAAATATTTTGCTGTCGAAGCAAATGCAAGATCGAGAATATTTATTATCTTATCAACGGAACAACCAAAAATTATAAAATTCTTGTAGGTCTTCCACGGCAAGGGGGGAGGGGAAAAGGAGGGCTTGAAAGCAAGCTGCGTAAGCTTTACTGTGGGATGGTGGAGCAAACGATTCCATCGAATTAACCCGCGGGGCCCGGCCGGGATCGACTTGCAACTGGCAATTAATTGGCCGTGCATACACTGTCAGGCAGTGCAATTTGGACGTAAATGACGTGAAGGCAAATTCAACAGTATTAACATATCGGCATATCTACACACCATCTTCCTCGAATCGATAGTAGCGAGCCTCGCGCAATAATCTTCTCAAGCCTGAAACCTTCTGCAAGGCGCGTCTGCCAAGAGCCACATTCCAGGGCTTGCTTGCGCTCTGGACTGGTGCACAGCTAGTCGGGGCGGGCAGAAGTGGGCCCGACTTCCTGGCATTTCTTCAAGCCATCGTTTGGATTCTGCGGTCTGAACCAGAAAGACTACGTAAGCCTCGCCAAGTTTTATGCCGATTGTCCGACCATATAATTTCAAAAATTTATAACATTATCTTCCAGTATTCACAATAAAGAGGATCAAATCTGGGAATTTGCACGCTTTATATTAATGTTAAATGTCCGCAGGATCCCTTGATAGTGTAGGGTAAATTCCGAAGTCTTTCGAATTCTCTATATCTCAATTCAATATTGCTGGCTGGCTAAGTACTTCAACATTTAAGCATTTATTTTAAGCAGGAGGCCATATACGTATATATACTATGTCACAGACAGGGCTTGTTAGTCAGAATATATATCTAAATGTATTTATGTATTACTGATAGTTGTAAACCTAAGTCATCTTTAATACTTCTAGGTTAATTATAGCGCTGCTTAATTGAAGGTGTGTAAATATATACACTTATGCATATGGCAGGCTGATATAAATACTCCGACCGACTGAATACTTAGACTGTGAGGTAATAGAATCGCCGACGAAGATAGTCAGTTAAATTCGGTATCTTAAGATCTTCAGCACAGTCTATGACGGACGGAGTTCGTTTCAATGCTTCATTAATTACCGGGGGTACATATCGGTATCTGTGAACCTAATTTATCAAATTCAACTAAAATATGTTCTCTGACTATGATATAAACTCAGGAAGATACATACCGTCCACAACTACCGCTAGATATTTACCGACAGCTCTGTTCTAGACTAATACTATAGAAATAAGGTTTGATCTTTCATCCTATGATAAGATCATCGCATGACAGTTCGGAGTGGGTCACTGGATCCATGGAAATGAGTGGCCCATTTCAATATGATTGAGCTTACGCGGCGACGTCGGCTACTTCGACTTTTCACTTTTGTAGCAAATAGAGGCGGCTAGACCGGCTGACTCTTATAATTATATATAATTACGATCTTGTGAGCCATAAAGTTTGTTTCAACTTCTCACGAAACAAAAGTCTGGCCGCACTTTCAATTATTGTGGGCATTCCTGGCCCTCTCGAGAACCAGAGTATCTTGAGCATCGAGGCCTTTAGAACTACAACAACTACCTTTCAACCTGTTCTCGATAGAATATAGTGATCCTTTAGGGCATACAAGGCTCCTTCGAATCCTAGCTTACTCCACGAGGCCTCCTAGCTTGCATCTTCAGTACATCATCGTCTCTGTCACCGCACTCCAATCGCACCCTGCAAAAATCCAACAATAACATAAATTTAGCACAGCCAGCTCGAGCGCTCCCTTAATCCTGTCGCCGTCTCGCACAAACGACCAGTGAATCGCCTTGTTCTAACTCCCTGCCTACAAGGCATACCTCCCCAACAATCACGCTGGAATCCTACGTTCGCCATATTAATCCGTATTCGACGAACTCAACCATGTTCAATTCACCAGATACCTTGTCAATGTTGTATACTTGGAAGTACAAGAGCTGATTTCAATGCCGCAATTGTGAGGTCAATTATACGTGGGATATTATAACATGTCGACAGCCTGGACTAGCTAAACCATAAAAGATCTGTGCTTATGCAGCCGAGTATAACCAGCCCCAACAACCAACAGTGAATGCACAGAATTAATTGCCTTCTTCGACAGGAACTAGTGAACTCGGAAAATGTACACCTCGGCATCTCCAAAATACGAGGAAAATGTAGCGAATAAGAGTGCACCTATATCACAAGCATGACCTTATCCCCCCCAAAGCGCTGTTTCTAAGTGCTCCCAAAATAGTCGATATGTTGCACGTGCCTTCCAATTAGACTCACGTAGGTAACCAATCCCAGGCCGCTGCTCCAACCGTTTTCAACGAGCAAGTTGCGCGAGCCAAAAAGGACTAGAAAGCTTTGGTCTCGCTTTTCCGACCATTTTTGCCCCGCTTTATCGTGGATGCCCACATTTGGCCATCTTCGCCACATAGAAGCATCACTTCCTTCATATCGCTAGGACTATCCCTGCATCGAAGCTCTTCTAATCCGTGCATCTTCTTGGTCTTTCCTTAAAGCCTGTGCCGACATGGATGCTGTCACCTGATTTGGGGAGCGATAGTACTGTTGATCATTAGAATGGCTGTTGGACTGGGTTGATGAGCCTTCTGGGCTCCGGTCTGAAGCCTGAAGGATCGGGTGCCCTTCGAGAGGCGATTGCGAAATCGAGGACCTTCGGGGCTAGATTCGAATGGTTTATCTTTTAGTACGTTTGAGGGAAGAACAGTAATCCGTATTTCTTTTATCGATAGGAGGGGGCGAAAGGAAAAGGGTCAGAGCGTAGTTGGAACTCACTCCTAGGCCGACTTTACGTTTGATATTCAAAAGATCTTTCTTGGGCCCTGAGTCCTGGAAGTGGGGGTCGTTCTCTAGGATGTTATGATGTATATCTGATTTGGAATATTGGGGCGTCGACATCCCCGTTAATGGGGCGACATTGCTGTTCGGGAGCAGGATGTTCTGCATACTTTAATCACCCCTGCGCTCTGATCCGTTGACGATTGAATCCGATGATTGAGAACTCCTTTCAACTAAGTAGATTTATTATAGGTCCCTTCCGGCGAGTAATGTAAACTAGGCCACCAGTATATTGTTCAAGTACCTCTCCCAATTTAGCATGATCATATTTATAAACCCAAACGGCCGGGTATCAGATATCAGGCGCCAGGACTCGTCATCGACGGTAACAAAATCCAACAAGTTTATATGTGTTGTGTCCATCCTTACATAGCCTTTATCCGAGGATATGCCGTTTGCGGAAAGCCTCAAACTCCGAATTTCGAACTCGACGTTCATGATCCTAACCATATTCCCGTATCCCTCGCCGCATTCAGAACCGTTGGCCTAAGCTTATTCGCTTCGACTAACGTCGTATATTTCAGCCTTGTTAACGTCGTACCTGAAACCCTGTTTTAGCTCTTCAATATAGCTCTAACGGTGATAATGGTATTGAGAACCATATCCGAAGGCTTATCGGATGCAATATCAGACTATATCTCTTCAAACCCTGCCTCAAAATCAAACCATGAAAATGCATCTCAGTACCTCCCTGGCGGGAATACTCGCTCGGTTCTGTATACCTCACCATTTCCCATAACTTTCGTTTTTGCCAATGGTATAACATTATCTTCAGCCGATGGGTGCACTTATCTTGACTTCTTAGGAGAATATACAGCTGGGTTATTCGGACATTCGAACGAACAGATTAAAAACGCTATTCAAGATGCTGTAGAAAGTGGGTGGGGGTTTGGTGGCGTTGGAGTATGGGAAGGACAATTGGCGAGGCGGGTTTGTGAAAGATTTGGGATTGAAAGGTGTAGGTTTACTAATAGCGGGACTGAAGCAAATTTGATGGCTATCGCGGTGGCGAAGGTCGTTACTCACAAGAAGAAGGTATTTTTTCACTCCTTTACGATTTTGTGAATGAATGAACAAGCCATGATTAAATCGATCCTTAGATACTGGTCTTTGGAGGTGCATATCACGGTTCTGTGCTCGCTTTCCCAAGCACCGAATTACAATCTCCATTAAATGTGCCACATGAATTCATTGTCGGTCCTTATAATGATATCAAATACATTCAATCCCTTCAAAAAGACCTCACAATCACAAATGACCTCGCCGCAATCTTAGTCGAACAGATGCAAGGCGCAGGGGGTTGTCACGCCGCATCACCTGAATTCCTTCAATCCCTTAGAGAATTAGCAGATAATACCAAATCTATTCTCATCTTTGACGAAGTCATGACGAGTAGACTTCACCCAGGCGGCCTCCAATCATATCACGGTGTAAAACCTGATATGACGACTCTAGGGAAATACCTAGCTGGAGGTTCAAGTTTTGGATGTTTTGGTGGGAAAGAGGAAATTATGAAAGCATTCGACGAGGGAAGGAGCGATGGGGGGTTGGTGTTAAGCCATCCAGGAACGTTTAATAATAATGTTATTAGTATGAGAGCTGGATGCGTGGCTCTTGAGATACTTACGGATGATGTTCTGGTGGAAATGAATACTCTAGGCGAAGGGATGAGGAAGGAGTTGAATGAATTGTGTATAAATTATGGAGTTCAAGAGAGAATGTGGGTTACAGGTGTGGGGAGTCTGATGGCTTTGCATTTCGGAGAGAGGAAGGAGGGAGATGATTTCAGGGAGTATGTGGAGGTGAAGGATAAGGATGCCGAGGACTTGTTTTGGTTTTGGATGATTGAAAATGGTGTCTACCTTGCGAGAAGGGGGTTTGTGGCGTTGACAATTGAACATAGAAAAGAGCATGTTGAGAGGTTCTTGGAAGTTGCGGAGGGGTTTCTGAAGACATGGGCTCATGTATTTCGGTAGAAGAGTTATTGTAGTGTATTTGTCCATATATTATTGAAATGAGACGAAGCTCTATGATCGGTTTATTATATTCAATCGTTAAGATACTCGCATACATATACCAAAAACGGTCATTGTCGCTTCCCTTCTCCCTTGCTTTAAGATACCGCAATCGATCTCTCGACTACATGATTATATTATATTATATCTGGTCAAAGATGTTGATGTACCTGAGGTAGCAGTGGCGGGACGGTCCGCTGAGAGATTTTAATTGAGTCAAAGTCTCCATAGCACAAATATTTAAATCTGCAGGGCCCAAGTGGCTTTCAACTACAGTCTCCTATACTAGTATAGCGCAGAGCTCTCGCGCGATCGATTGGAAAGCCCGGGGAATAAAGAGCAAATTGATCATATATGCAGATATGATAATCCCTTTTTTCGATCTTTTCAGCTAGATGGGAAACCTTGATCGGTATGAATATATATATTATATTGGTGATACAAATTATATTTGGACTTAGAACACGAGAAATCTACAGATCTAGCTGACGGGACGTGGCATCAGCTGACGGTGAGTGATAATTTCCGCTAGGACGATCAGAAAGTATCTGACCCTCTCCCATCTGGATAGCATATGCGAGCCTGTTCAAATGTAAGGCGGGCCATGTCTTGTTCTGCCTGGGGCTAGATCCTGGAGGAATGATTCCATATTCCCGGTCAGGTGTCTCAGTATCAGGTATCGCGCGCCGATGGTTCCAATGTTTTAGAAATGTACTTAGTCATGGCAATTGACACCAGGATAGGTGAGCTGATATTCTGATTCGGTTTCTAGATGTCTTCTAGAATAACGAGTAATACGTGCAGTTTACCGACATCCCTGTCAAGGAGAGCTAGGAAAAGTTCAAAAAAATACCCCAACCTGCAATCCGACCAGGTACCTACATACCGTCCTATCGACAAGCACTTAACGTGGGAATTGGGGAATCTGTAGGACCGAAAGAGGAATCCTTCTTGCCCCAGCTGAGGTGTTGACTCCTTGAGGCCTCCTGCAGGGGGTCAAGAATGTTCGGATATAATCTCGAGATCCATGATGAAACAAAAACTTGGAAACAAAAAAACTCGATGTTAGGTTGCTATGCTGGTTGAAAATTATTCTTATTGGAAATATGCACTTACCAAAAAAAGGGAGTGGCTCCTCACAGTGGTGTGTGCAGGTACGAGGTCGGGTAGGCATGACCTTGTTGTATTATATTGGCGGCGTATGTTCATACCAGAACCGACGGGGCATGGTTCCCGCCTCGAGATTTTTTTCCCGGCAGTCCGATACCTTTTAAATCCATATGATAGGATATATTGCATTAACGCTTATACTCATCTGGTACCCACGAGTTGGCCAAAGCTTTTCCTGTCCACGTTCAAATTGTCAACAATCAGCGGGTATATAAAAGATCAACGAGATCAACATATTACTGACTGTATCAGTTGACAGTTGGGATTTCTAATATGCTCTTGTCTCATTATGCATTACGGTAGGTCACATTTTGGTTCCAAATCGTCGGTACGCTTCAGGAACATGACCTTTTCTTGTACCTTGTGTTCTGCTGGTTTATTTTATTCCATTAATTCCATTAATCCCAAGTACAGTGGTTAATTTTTAGTTTAGGAAATTGAACCGATCTGTCTGTAGATGTTTAGTTTGTGTAACATTGACAAAGTATGCTTGGCCTGGACTTACTTGTAAACTCGAAATGACTGTCGAGATTAAATATTACCAAGTCGGCAAGTTAGGCTTCGTACATAAAAAGCCCGGGGAACCGGCTCATACTCCAAGTTCCAAACCAAAATTCTTCAAATCACTTCCCGCCAGTATGGGAATTCTATGACAAAAAAAATAGGCTGAAATTTCAGTGAGCCGTCGAATTCGCCCCAAGATCATTTGCTTGAGACATTTGCCTGGGTATAGCGAAAACTTTGCTATTACTATTCATAATCGCTAAAGAACTGGATTCATCAAACTGAGGGTTCACGGTTAGTCCTTCAATTGGGGAAACGAGACTTGGTCAAAGCGGCATGTTCTCCTGAACAAACTGCCCCAAAATGACAGGACATCGCCAAGATAACTTTAAACCAGCCGGCTATGGGGCAACTCTGTGTTCATGAAGCGGATTCTCACTTAAAATCCTCATTCACAACCTACGAGTGGGGTGGGGGTGAGGGGAACTTGTGAGGCAGGGGAAAACAAACGATTCAGTTATGTATTATATTCACCGCGGACAATTGCTAGCGATTTACCGGCTATTTTCTTCTCCTAGGATAACGCGACGCAGAACGCTGAAGCTGGGAGTGGTAATGAAGATCGCCAACGGTTTGGCTCTAGTGAGGCCCTATAAATGGGGCAGTATAGGGTTCAGACACCTTTTTCCCCCGTCGGAAAGTGATGGATTTTTATCACGATTGGAGGCTCACGTTAACGTGTTTCGAGATTTTATAATAATAAAAGTTTCTTCAGCGTACCTTGGAGCTTTAGCTATGTTATGATAAGACCTACTATAGCTCCTATCTCTTGCCGTTGAAGATTCCTCGGTTTCCTTAACGGCACGGAAGTCGCTGGCCTGCTTCCGCGACTTTAAACATATTACCTGTGATAGCTTAAGATGGCGATTTTATGAGAGCTTGGATGTAAGACCTTTTAGTTGCGATAAAAAGGGCCCTGTTATACGAGGCACCTTTTTCTTTTCTTTCCTTACTCCTGAAAAAGCGGAGCTCGAAAAGCTTGAAAAGAAGCGAAACCTTTCTGCAGTCTGCGTGATTCAGATGCAGCAATGCTCTATACGTAAAAAAAGTCCTCAGCTGCTGCTGCTTGGATTCTCCCTTTTTACACGAGGGAAGTCGGAGTATCAAGTAGAGGTAGCTCCTGCCGACGGCATGTCGGATTCGTCGGTGGGCGTGACGATCAAAGAGGCTGCATGTTTGCTTTTGGATTTGGAGGGACAAGAAAAGGGAGCGGGGATAGGTGCAGATGTGGCAGGCCCCCAGGTTTGCGGGGCCGGGTGTTGGGTGCCTTCTTTGAACCTGGTCGCAAATATTAGATACTATCAAAGCTCTCGAGTGGATTCTGGAGAACTTTTTATGAGATATCTTTGACAAATTTGAGAGGAAAAGAATTCAGGCTGGAAACAAAAAAGGTATTGAAATTGTTTCCAAGAGTGATTTTGTGGGGTCCGAAGCTCGAGTTATTATTGCTCACTGCGGCTGGCGAACTGTTAATTCAGGGTTTTTGTTGGATCATATTCTTTTTTTAAATTTTGAAATTTCAACAGAAGGATTAATTCGAACCGAGACGATTCAGAGGGCAACTGCATATATTGCGCATGCATAGACATCATAAAGGACAGATTGTGAGGCGATAATTTTGGCAATACATAGAGTTGAGGAGGTCTAGGTCTCCGCGGGCCCTCTCAGCAAATGCCGGCCTCGTTTAGGTTAGTCAAGTATCTGGTCTTGTATAAATATAAATTCCTAGCTGAAGTCATGATGTTTCTTGAAGTTGGTTAAAGTTGCCGAATGTTGGAGGAAAGCGTAGCAGCTACTTAAGCTTTAGTTAGTAGTTATGTGCGTATGGAAGTATACCTATTCTCCAACGGGAAACGATCCGATCATATGACGATATTTTGACGATGTAAAAAAAAAAAAAGAAGAAGATGTTCAAGCGGGATTTGTAGTTTTTGACAAACCCCGACTCGGCTGCGGTTTGGCGATACATCAGATTCGCAGGTTGACCGGGTATCGGCTGTATGGCCAGACATGGTTAGGTCCCAAATCGTCATTTTGAGGCCACCACGGGCAGCCGCTATTGAGCTCTTCGCTTGAGTTCCTTTCGCTGCGCACAGGCTTCTAGCCCTTCAAAATCGACTGTTACATCTTGTGACTTTGAGACCTTCCACTATGAGAAAATTTCGGATGGATAGTTGAAAGGCTTAGTAAAGAAAGACATGTGTGTACTAGCCTCTTCTCTTCTCCCTAAAAAAACTGCTAAATGCACTAGAAAATTCTATTTCTGCACGATTCATGCACTGTTTGAAATTCGACAAACCAAGCATACTAGGAACTATGGAAGAATCCGTGAGGTAAATATCCTCGTGGTCTGCGGGCGCCTTCGGGTGCCGATATGTCACTTTCTCTCTTGCATTTCGATTTATAAAATCGAAGGGTTGGAGTTCGTATTATGGCTGGCGGGCTGTCAGCTCGAGCCCTCGACGGTTGATGCAACCGGGATATATTAACCCTACTCCTGCCGGCCGTAGTTGTCCATGGCTACGATCATGCAGGTGCATAGAATAAAAACGAGTCTAGCGAGCCATTTTGCCATATCGCACAGATCCCTTCTGCGCCTCTGCTTGATATTCTCGCGATGGCAGATGTCAAAAGACGGGATAATCCTGTTCCACGATGTCGAGGGGACAGTCCGGTGGGGAACCTCTTCTGGGGAACAGATGCGCGAGCCATGTCCGTATTATGTACATACAGTACCTACTAGCACAGAACTTATCAACCAGCGCCAGTCAACCGGGTCCTTCTAAGTTGCATCTAAGTTAGTTTCTTTTTTTTTTGAATTTAATCGATGGATGTCACTCACTAGCGGTACCCATCGGTACATAACACCCAGAGTTCGAACCTGAGAAAAAACCAATAACATCACCGTTGTTTCCAAACACCAATGGGAAGAGTGAACCATGCTCCACTCCGACGGGGGAAAAGGCCTGGGGTACCCCAACTCTTTCACGAGAGGCACGAGTTCAAACTGAAATCTCGGTCTCATCGATGAAAAAATGTGGAGGCCCAGGTTCAGGGTGCATTTTGCATGCAGAAAATGAAAAAAAATGAAAAAAATGAAAACCCCATTTTATGTTTCTTCCTGGTAACTATAAAGTCGACGGCATCTGACATACCCTTGCTAGAGAGAAACGGCCTGGCCTGCGCTTTTTGGTAGCTCCAAAGTTTTGGAATCGAATAGGACTCTCTGAGTTCGAAATCCATTGCATACATACAGGACAGTCCAGGACATCATACATATTACTCGAACCGTGGGTTGCAATTGAATACAACTGCAGGCACAGGAAAGGATTGGAGTAACCAACCGCAGAGACAAATTCGATTCGATTCGGCCAATCTAGCTTTTATCCTAGTTCAACTTACCAGCAGTCACTTACAGACCTCATCGACATTGTCGCCTCCCGTTTGATTCAAATTTCTTTTCCCTTCTCGCTCCTTTGGGTGGTGTTACGTTATATACATTTAGCCCAGCAAGTAAGTACTTACATGCATAAAACAGAAAAAGAAAAAGAAATTTAAGCAAGAAGTCCCGAGAGATTTGCGCAAGGACAAGAACCGGTTCATAACCGTTCAAGCTGCCGTGGGTCCCTTCGGACTCTTATAGTCTAAGCCTGGGAATAGTACAGAATTGATTGTTTCTGCCCCAAATCGGTTCTGACGGCGTATAATACAGTCAGTATATGCTCGTACTAGTGTTAGCCTTGAGGGAAGAATAAAACCAACCTGAATCCCTTTCTCGTCCAGGTGACCCCGAATATTCCTGCTTTCTAATCGCTGGTTGGGGGGTTTTTTTTATCATCATCCGCATCTGCATCTCGCATCTTGCATTCCGATAACAACGTCGCCCAGTCGATACTATCCTCAGAGTCTGCGGCGCGGCATTGCCAACATTGGACGGAGCATTAATATATACCCGCCCAACCTTTCACACCTGCACCTGCACGACCACGACCACGACATATAGCGTAGTATATATCTATCTCCTAGCTTAGGTGTATCTACTAGCAGGATCCTTGAAGCTAATCGCCATACAAAATAAAACCAAGCGAATTAATAATTCTTCACGACCACTGAATATTCGATTTCCCAGGGCGGAATTCAATTCTTATATCCGCCACCGAAAATACCCTCGAGGCGCTCAATTTACTTGCAAGATCTATTTTATTTTATTTTATTTTATTTTTCTTGCTCTTTGCGCAGTTACGTACGCTGTTGAGAAACAGTCCAGAGAGCCGCATATTCACATAACATACGAGACCACCAGCACTGTACCGCAGTACCAGGTCGATAAATCGCTTCACCATTCATCCCTTGGCTCACGTTAGCAGGAATCCACCAGCATTTCAGCCATCCTGTGGCAATAAAACCGCTAGTTACTGAACTTCAGTCAGAATTCCAACCGGTTGTGTTGTCTTACAGTCCGGCCAGACCTGTCCTGAGCCATCCTGAGCCATCAGTTAGTTCACTGCAAGGGGGGGGACGATATTCGGTTCGGCATTCTCAGCACAGATCGAGGACGATAGCTATATCGAGAGTTCCTCGTAACAGTCTCCCAAAGCGTCAACTGCTGCAAGGCACATAACGGTTTACGGTAGACCCGAGGTTACAATTTGTCTGAGAAGGCTAAAGCTGCAGGTGTAAAACGAACCTGAAGCAAACCGCATTGAATTTGCATTGCAAGCAGTATACCATACTGCACCGCACGATATCATCATTCAACAGCCTGGCCTGTACGTTTTACGCTATTATGCCAGCCTTCTGAAATTCAAGCCACGAAATCGAACCGAATATTTTACGACTTTTTTCTATCATTTATATATAATTCCAGCGGGTCGATACCACGGCACTAGCCATTCCCAGAAGTATTGGATCTGAAATTGGCTTGAATCCAGGAGGAGGTGGTGATAAGTTGCGAATTAGGGCGACAGCATATTGGAATTCTGGGAGCAAAGGGATAGGAAGTTATAGTTTTTTATCGAAAGAACAAGCCAGGGAACCGGGTCTGCAATATTCAACCTCAGTCTGGGAATTTCTTTCCAGATCTGGTCTTGAAGCCTTTTTGTTTACCTGCGACTCCTCTAAATTTCCCAAACTTTCGATCTCGATCGTTCCAACTTGACCATCAATCAATCAATCAGTCAATCGATCGATCAATCAATAATCAATCAATCAATCAATCAATTCAATCAGCTGCGGGGTGTCTTTGACTCTTTTCTCTCTCTCTCTTTCTTTTTTTTTTTTCCTTTCTCTCCTTCTCTTCCTCAATGCCCTTGCAGGTTTCTCGACTTTGATATCAATTCCATATCATCCAGCCGACATCTGCGCACGCCCAACTCGAACCAAACTTAACCAACGTAACTTAACCTCAGCGCAGTCGCAACCACAACACACCGACTCTTCCTCTCTTTGCGACCCACAAACCAACATCTCCTAGCTATACTACACTATATAGTATAGTATCATCATCATCACCATATACACCCCTTCTTTCCTTACCGTAAAGGGGAAAACAGGGTATAGTTTTGGCCGACGGGATAAGGCTGCCTTCTAAAGGCAGCGGAGGGTTTGGCTTCTTTATCCGTTTTATCGGTTTACACTTGCATGCTATAAGTCCACATCATCGACAACCATGTGGTGGATAAGTTTCCAAGAAGGCTCGGTGATCCCGGGTATCATCGTAGGATGTTTCGTGGCAATCGGTGAGTTCTCCAACTGTCTGTCTATCGAGTTCAACATTCTAACTTTGTACAATAATAGGTGGTTTAATATTTGGGTATGAAGACTATGTTCACTTGCACGTATTGGACTCGGTCTACTCATACGTATACTAACACTATGCTTTGCGGTTCTATAGATGGGATACTGGTAACATCAATGGCATATTGGCAATGGACTCGTTCATTCGAGATTATGCCACCAATGTTGACGCCCACGGAAGACCTTACATTACTGCCGGCCAATCGAGCTTAATCGTTTCGATTCTTTCTGCTGGGACGGTCATTGGTACGAATACTTACCCTTCAACCCTAAGTTACTATGTATAAATACATATGCTGACGGATATACCTCTTTTCTCCTTTAGGCTCTTTGACAGCAAACTTCTGGGCGGATTGGATCGGGCGAAGATGGGGCCTGATATTATCGTCCACCCTTTTCACAGTATGTCTTTTCATATCTTCATCTTTTAACTTATTTAGTATCGTATAGAGTCCTAATCTTTCAATAGGTTGGTGTTATTCTTCAAACACTATCTACTGCTCTCCCGCTCTTCATCATTGGGAGAATGATAACTGGTATCGGTGTTGGTCTTATATCCGTGATGGGTACGCATGATCTAGATTGCATATATCACCTCCACAAAGCCAGACCACTTAACTAACTCATGTATAGTCCCTCTATACCAAGCAGAGTCCGCACCTAGGTGGATCAGAGGTTCAATCATCGGCTGCTACCAACTCTCCATCACCATTGGGTTACTTCTCACCACAATTATATCCAACGCAACGCATTCTCGCACTGATAGTGGTGCTTACCGAATACCAATATCATTGCAAGCCATTCTCTCTGTCACCCTAGCCGTTGGTATGCTATTTCTGCCAGAGTCGCCTCGTTTTCTCGTAAAAAGAGGCCATCCAGAGGCTGCGACTTTGGCCCTGGCCAAACTTCGAGCTTTGCCACGAGACCACCCAACCTTGCAAGAGGAACTTGAGGAAATTGAGATGTTCCACGAGATTGAATGTGATTTGGGAAAGGCGACATGGAAAGATTGTTTTAGAGGCAACCTGGGTGCAAGGTTGTGGACTGGTTGTGGGCTCCAAGCGTTGCAGCAATTGACAGGGTTCGTAGTTGTCCTTCAAAATGTTCGGGATACCCGAAGGCAGTAGGCTAACCCTGGTATCTAGCATCAACTTCATCTTTTATTACGGTACCACATATTTCAAAACTAACGGCGTTTCTCGACCATTCGTCATCTCACTCATCGCTAATATTGTTAACGTTGTGGCGACGATACCTGGTCTTTATCTCGTTGAAAAAGCTGGAAGGGCACCGCTACTTTTCATTGGAGCCCTAGGAATGGGGTTTTGCCAACTTGTAATTGCCGTTGTTGGTCTGACCACTAGTACCGATGTAGCCAACAAGGTTCTCATCGGTCTGACTTGCGTCTACATCGCCTTCTTCGCTATGACTTGGGGTCTCGGTGGCTGGATTGTCACCGGTGAGATCTTCCCACTTAGGGTCAGGGCAAAGAGTATGAGTATGACGGCAGCGACGAATTGGATCGTAAATTGGGCCTTGGTAAGTCTCACAACTCCCTCGGTTTGCTTTTAAATATGCAAAAAAGAAAGCTTTTGTTCTTTTTCCCGTCGCCTTGCAGTGCCTTGTGCGACGTTCGTGGAACGTCGATATTTTGTCTTCTCTCTGCACAGGTTTAGGCACCCTACATCCGCACGATTATTTGTGGACTTGCCTTTTGCTCAAATCATCTGAAAGGGTATTTGATCTGGGCTATTGTCTTATACATGGTCCCAAGAGGCGGCTTCCAGAAATAAGGAACCGAGGAATAGCACTGCGACGGCCGAAGTGGCACTGCTGTCAACGCCCGCTTGTCGTACTTGATTTCCATTCTCTGCTACCTTTTTCTTCCATTTATACCACCTTGCAATCATACAATAATTTCAATGGCTACAGATAGCTAACATTCGCGATTTTTGTAATGATAACAGAGTTACTCGACCCCATATCTTGTTGACGAAAGCCCCGATTCCGCTCGACTTGGCTCTAAGATCTGTTTTATCTGGGCCGGGTTCTGCTTCCTGAGCGTGTGGTTTGTTCAAAAGGTAAGAATAACGTTGCTATCTCCGCTGCCTAATCGGTGCAATGTCGCCCGACGTTGCACATAATATCTACCACCCCGAGTTCGTCCAATCTTCTGTTCACGAAGGGAGCTAACGCGCTCATTACTCTAGTACATTCACGAAACAAAAGGTATCTCCCTCGAACAAGTCGATGGAGTCTATCACGGCAGTACTGCCGCCAAAATCCGCAACCGTCTCTCTAGTGTCACCGGCGCCTCACTCCGAAAAAGGGACACAACGCACGTCAACGAAATCATCCCGCTACATGTCGCCGCAGCAGGCGGCATGCCATCGTCCTATACAAGCCGTGCTCCTCTATCACCACTATCTCCAGTTCATAGCATCATACCTTCAAGCAGCCGGGATAGCAATGAAGTTAGCCCTGGCAGCCTGGAACGAGGTTCTAGTTTGCCAGATAAGGAAAATAGTATCCAAAGGGTCGATACCAGTGGCTCATAACACACCCCATATTCTTCAAGTTATTTTCTTTCTCTGTTTTTATCGCTCTTTGCCATTTCGTTATTTTATTTTTTTTATATACCGGACCTTGGAGTCTCGGTAGGATACCCCCCACGCAAACAAAATATCATGCGGGTCCGGCGTTCGCGGCGTTGTCTTTTCCTTTGCAAAAATTACTTCTTCGTCCTCTTTGTTTCTTTCTTTCCTTTACTTTTTAAACCGAATTCTTTCTAATGGCCGCTGTCCTGATCTTTGCACGGGGGAGATATCTTTCTATATTACATATGCCAGAACCATAAGGGAACGGCATTCACGACCTCGAGGCCTTTCCTGCCTCTGCTCTTCATTTATTATGATGGTTCATCGAACATCAATAATAGCGCCGGTTAAGCCTTATATTGATACCTTCGGTGCTTGAAACGACGGCTCTTTTTTATTATATCCTGTTCCGTTCTTGTTTTCTCTTTTTTTTAAACTGGCCCGGCGTCGTCGTACATATCACTTTAGCATATGGCGTTGTATCTTTTTTTCTTTCTCATTCCCCACAATCCGTCAAGCTTGTCATTGGTTTCAAATACATCCCGTAAAGTGGATGTACATGTACCATACAATGCTCCCTTCCAATGATCAGAGGACCATTGTTGGTTCATAACTAGCTAAGCGCTTGATCATAGCTACAACTTATAACCACAACTACAACTATAACCATATATATTGTATTATAAATAAAATAATCTTTAAATATTCAGGGCGGCTTAAGAACCAGACCCTTCAATACATACCTAAATACATACTTAAGTACATGCGTCCATAGGGCTCTTTTTTCGTTCCACGATTAAACAAATTCTTCCAGTTCAGATGCTTTGATCGATTTTAAATTTTCTCGTACCCCATGCAACAAAACAGGATTTTTTGTTACCACTCAACATGCCATTTGATATCGATCCTGATTAGAATAATACCATCAAAAGATTAGACGGTGTGACTCGTATACAACATTTTTTCAAAAGAAAACAGATAAAATAATTCCAAATAAGACGAAAATTATAGAAACGAAGTGAATTCCAACCGAACAATTCGAAGAGGGGAGAGAGAGAAAGAAGGGAAGAAAAAAAAAGTGACAGAAACTCTGCCTCGGTTCCATGTCCGCGCCGCACCCTGTAAGCACACAATACATAACCCAACATAACCCAAAAGAAATCAATAGCTGTGCTTTTTTGTCCTTCAGCATTCGTTGCTACAGAAAATCCAACATTCCAATTAATTAGGGGACGAAGAAAAATTGTGGGGGAGATTGGGGAGAAAGAGGCAATCGTCAAAGAAATTTCTGGGATACCCCGACCCGTCAACTTCTAATTTACAGATAGAGACATGATAGAACATTTCTCGTTTCAATCACCCACATCCAATCCCATTATCCATCTAGCTTGTGTAAGAAACCCATGTCGAAGAAGGGTCCCTAAGGTCAGGGTTCCCCTCATTCAGCTGTCTTCAGCTCCTCGTGTCAAAGCTTCCCAACTTTAATCAAGCTAGCCCCCTTCCTTTTTTTTGCCTCAAAACCTGATCTATTGGCCGTGTTGCCAATTATACATGGGTTCATATGGACCCCTAAAAGCACCAGTGAATCCTAGCAAATCTGAATTTTGTAATAGATTCTCCCATTCCGACCAGTTTATCGGGGTCACACCAGCGGATGGTGAAGATGAGGAGGCTGTAGACCCAGCTGCTCCACCCCCAGTTGTATTTGTTATGTTGTTTGTTGTTGTATTTGCGGTTGGCGGCGACATTGATATCGCTTCTGGACCCGATGAAGGCATTGTGTTTGTACCAGCAGCCGATGTAGTGCTACCCGACTGTGATGATACAATGTTGATCCCATTGTCTAGAACTCCTCGGTTAGGACCAGCGTAGACGAAGGCTTGTTGTCGCTGTTGTTGCTGTTGATGTATAGTTGTATTTGCTTGTGTATCAAGGTATTGTAGAGGAGCGGGATCGAGGTTGGTAGTTGGACCCTCAGCATCGCCGCCTGGGCCCCTATGCGCGGGCGTTGGCCCAGGCATTGCGGTGGCGTTGGAAATAGCATACATTTCCCGTATTGTTTGTACGAATACGGGTACTCTAATTTCTTGTTCGACTACTTTCCCTGCCTTACGGATTTGGGTTTCACGGTTTTCCCAAGCTTTTAATGCGACTGCCCGGATCGCGGAGTGGAGTTCGTCTTTGCGTTCGAGCCATTCGTAGTGGTGTTCGAATACTTCGTCTACTTGCGCCCATGCCTTTTCCACTTCTGGGCCTTGTGGTCGATGGCGGAGCTCGCCGAGAAGATAGATGAATGCGTGCCACTGGAAGAAGGATTTAGTGTGCCAAAGGAACTTTTGGATGGAACGGCTTGAGTGGCAAAGATTATCGTATTCCATAATTTTTATTGAATCGGAGAACAGACTGTCTTTCTCCTCTTGAGACATGCCAGCCCCATTGTCTACTCGGCGAATTGGGTGGTGGGTCATAAGTCGAAGGTTTGTTAGTGCTGAGCGGCACACTATAGATGTAAATAACTGTAGCGGATTTATAGGGTCGCAATGACGAATGTACTTTTCTTCCAGCTTACTTGTAATCTCATCAAGTTGTTGGTCGTTATCTAGGGCTTTGTAGAAGTTGGCGAATTCGGGACTATTAGGGTCAGCTTTGTCGTACATATTCCCGAGATTGAAACTTTGTCGGTGCATTTGGCGCCAGCGGTCGACAAAGATCTGCCCTAGTTCGCCGCGGAGTTGTGGCCACATGTTTTCTGTGGGGCCCTCCCGTTCCTTAGGGGGTTCAGTCATACCGGGCCATATGTCGGTTTCGTTGATCGAAGCTGGCCATTTGGAGTCCCAAGCATTTTCGTCCATTGCCATTGTATATAACCCTGCACCGGAGAGTTCTGCGGTACGGAAGTCAAGGATGAGAATTTCACGCCAGAGGCGGCGGCGCAGTTCGGTTTCGAAAGGTGGGAGGTTGAGTTTTGTACCGTCCCGGTGGACACCCATTCTTTGAGCAATACGGACCGCTGTGCCCGTTATTACCCACAGAGATGGATAGTCGTAGTATGAACGAAGATCAAGCTACATAATTTTTGATTAACTTTGTAGGAAAGGAAGGGACAAATAGAATACCTACGAGGAAAAAGACCAAAGCTTGGAGGACTATCACATCCGTAGTCTTGAGAGTTCCGGCATTCTTAAGAGCGTGCTGGGCGGCAAAGCGGTATCTCACAAGTAGATCGTTTCTCGATTCTTGAAAGAGGTTTAGGCATTGCCTACCGTCTAAAGAAGACACAGTCAAAGCATAAATAGAGAGCATCAATGCCTCTAAGTTTCTAGGCATAGTATGGGGTTTGTCTTTATACTCAATTACTCTGACGGCGAGGGATGGGTGATGAATAATATGAGTAAGGGGATTGATGTTCTCAAGGAAGCAGTTCCATAATATTAAGCAGTGGGCAGCCGGGGGATGGAAGCCGGAAATATCAACCTTTGAATTGACAGGACCGAAGAAAAATATTCCAGTGCCCAGGTTTGGATTCGCGGTTGCATTATTTATGGTCCAGTCATCGCCTTTGGAGTCGTCGTCAGAAGAGTCCAAAATCGTCTCTTTTAGCTCTTGAAGTTCGTCCTTCAGAGAGTTCCAGAGATTACTATGATCATCTTCCGTTAGCATAGGGCTTTACTGTTACAGGACGTGTAAAACTTATATATGACATGAAGTTACGAACTTTTCAAAATATCTTGACCGTCCGGTGGACGCTAGTAAACCACCTTTTTTCGGTGCACAAAGCCCAAATTCACCAGAGGGTCGTTCAAACTTGGCCCGTTTGGTTTGCCTCTCTGGCTCCGACTTTTCCGAAAATCCTCCCCAGAGGACACCCGAACTTAGGCCGTCGCCTTTTTGAGGGGATGGCAGTTCCACTCCATCCAATAACTTAACATTGGATTCGACCTGTTTTAGTAGTTCTTCGTATCTATTTAGGCGTTGCAGCAGGTTCTCATGCTTGCTAGAGGATTTTCTCTTCTTACGGGGCCCCGGCTCGACGTATTGGCATTCCACGTTAAGTTTGGTACAAGTGGAGCAGGGTACTTGGCGGTCGCACTTGACCTTTCTGTTTTTGCAAACGACGCAATTGAATGCATGTGGCTTCGGGGAGGAAGATGTGCCTGCAGACGGTGGAGCATGCAGAGGCGCTGTATCTTCTGGGGAGGCCTGGTCTGGTGGTGACACTAGGTTGACTGTCTCGGGAGTCCCACTCATGATCAATAGTCTAGGCGTCTGCCAGGCCCGGATGTTGTACTATATTTTCTTCAAATCGGGGAATTTGTAGTCGATATCCTGCATGCAGATATTGAATTCTACCTGCAAGAAAAGGTTGTAGCCGTGAACTGTGTGGTAAAAGTGAACTTCCTGCGTTGGTCTATCGGTCGTTTCGCACTTTGAGAGGGCCGAAGGCGGCAAGCCGGACAGAGCTTTATCTTTATAATCTCGCCTGCCAGTTTTCGCGGTATGGGACTTTGCTCGGGCCTTTTTATGTGCTCCAAATAGAAACGACACGAGTCGTCAGTCCAGCACCTGATGCTTTACTGCCCATACGTAAGCAGGTTGCACTTCTGAATGGCCTGAGGACAATTGTGGCCATTTGAATTCCTCCGTTCTGCTGAATTCACTTGGATCGCTTCAAGGTGGATACGAATTGGGAACAGCCATCGGCCCTTGGCACTTGATTTCGGGCCCGACGAAGACATTAACAGGGACCGAGTTCCCTCGCGGGCGACTTAATCAGCGGAGGCTCTTCACGCAAACAGCCTAGAAAAAGCTTAAGTCCTCATATCCGAGCGCCACATGGACCTGTTGGCCTATCAGGGCACAGATGCCCAAGAATAGTGAGCCGGTCATATGAGGGCCGATTGCCGATGTCCGTTGGCCCTTCAAATTTTCTTTCAGCCAAAAATCTGAAAATCGGGGGATAAAAACGCCGTGTTTTGCTACTAACCAAGTGATAATGATAGTTTTCCTCTGCGAAGGATCTCGATAGCTCCTCTTCTTTATATATTGCGGGGAGTTCTTGTTCGTTCACGTTTGGCTTTCGGAAGGACATCGCTATCTCGACTTGAGTTTATAAAATTCTTAGCTTAGAATCGTCGGTTCACGGATTGCCCCTTTTGGAAGCTTTCTGCAACACAATCAACACGTTTACACCGGCCAAGAGACCGGATCCTCCTCGACGCTCATATTCATATCTACACATCCGCACATAACCTATAGCCCCGAGACCTATTTAAACAAGAGCTATAGTATTATACTATAGTGCTCTATATCCTGACCTATAAACACCGTCAAAATGGTGTCAACTCACTCTGACGCCAATACTATCACTGACCAGGCCGGTGCAACTGGTTCTAAGAAACATTCTATCGAACTCAACAATATCGACAACAGCGCACCCGCTGAGGTAGACCATGAGAAGTCTCAGGCACTAGCACTAGAACCCATCTATACAACAGAAGAGACTCATGTATATCCTACGGGAACTGTCTTGTTCTCGATTGTTGTGGCCTTAGTGTTGGCTATCTTCTTAGTTGCTCTCGACCGTACAATTATCTCAACTGCTATCCCTCAGATCACAAATGAATTTAATTCCTTGGGAGATGTCGGTTGGTATGGTTCTGCTTATCTTATCACTGGTTGGTATGTTAATATCCCGTTTTCTCTGATGAATTTCCCTTTCCGTATCGTTCTGGTGTGCTAACTCTTATAACAGTGGTTTTATGCCCCTCTCTGGAAAAATCTATACATTCTATCCAACAAAATGGGTATTCCTTGCTCAAATTGTTTTCTTCGAAGTTGGATCAGCTCTCTGTGGCTGGGCTCCTGATTCTACATCTTTTATCGTTGGCAGAGCTATTGCCGGTGCTGGTAGCTCCGGTATTTTCACAGGTGCTATTGTAATGCTCACAGACGCAGTTCCTCTACACAAGCGAAGCACCTTCATGGGGGCTTTTGGTGGTGTTTTCGGTGTATCTGGTGTCATCGGACCCATCATGGGAGGCGCATTCGCTCAACATGCCACCTGGAGGTGGAGTTTCTGGATCAATCTTCCTATCGGCGCCGTCGCTTTCATCATCATTTTGCTGATCATAAAGGCCCACCCGGTTCAGAATAACCTCACCCTTGTAGAACGAATCAAGCAGCTCGACCCTATCGGTACCGTTATCTTTCTTCCAAGTATGATTTGTCTCCTTTTAGCCCTTCAATGGGGTGGTACTGAATACGCATGGTCATCTGGCCGAATCATCGCCCTCCTTGTCGTCTTCGCTGTTACTATCATAATCTTTATTGGTGTCCAAATCTGGAAGAAAGATGAGGCCACGATGCCTCCCAGAATAGTTTCCCAACGTTCTATCGCCTTCGGCATGTGGTTCGCTTTCTGTGCCGGTGGTGGTATGATGTTGTTCATCTACTATCTTCCCATTTGGTTCCAAGCTATCCAAGGTGTCAACGCCACGGACTCTGGTGTTCGCCTCATCCCTATGGTTTTGACCCTGGTTGTGGGTACCTTTGTTGCTGGAGGAGTTGTTCGCGCATTCGGATACTATACTCCCTTCATGATCGCTGGAGCCGTTCTTACGTCTATCGGGGCCGGCCTCCTTACCACCCTCACACCATCAGCTAGTGCTGGCAAATGGATTGGCTTTCAAGTCTTGTACGGTTTTGGTCTTGGCCTCGGTATGCAGCAACCTGCTATTGCCGCTCAAGCCGTCTTGGAGCGCAAGGACGTCCCTGTCGGAACTTCAATGATCATGTTCTCTCAGATTCTCGGTGGCGCCGTCTTCATCGCTGTCGGACAGAGTAGTTTTGTGAACAAACTTGTCAAAGGTTTGATTCAGATCAATGCTGAAGGATTTGATGCGTCGAAGGCCATCCACACTGGTGCTACACATTTGAAGGAAGTCATTGCGCCACAGTATTTGCCACAAGTTTGGGAGGCGTATAATACTGCTATTGTCAACGTGTTTTATGTTGCGGTCGCACTATGTTGTGCTAGTTTGATTGGAGCGTTGGGGATGGAATGGGTAAGCACGAGGAAGCATGTTGATGCTCCAAAGAATAAAGAGCAATCTGGTGAACAGAAGGTTTAGAGACGAGGGAGGCTTTAGGACAGAAATGATCATCCTTAACAGAAAAGGAGAAAAAACAACTAAGAGAGGAAATTCCGGTTTTTGACGATATTTACAGCGATTGCATTGGGCGGCGTCCTAAGTTGGGTTTGTTTATTATATTTTGGAAGAGTTCTAATTAAAACTCTTCGGTTTTGAATAGATTATTAGTAAATATAGAATTAATCCCCTCTCTGTATATAATTAACGATACTTCAATCTATCATATAAGTAATGTATAATGTCTAGTCCTCCAAAACTCCGATGTGTCATACAAACCTGCAAGTCTTGTTACATTTGTCTCAAGGAATCGTGCTTCGTGTCCACGTTCCATGCCTGGCAGCCGTCAACATTCTTTGACCAATTGCCAACACAAAAAATACAACGTGGGGAAAGGTATGCCGATTGGCTGATCGAAATGTACTAATCTATCGCATCGAGACCCCACACCTGTCGTTCTGGCTGTTGACTAGCTCGGATAGACCAAGACGCAGACAGTATCTGCACGCCGACAGTGTCCACAATCGTCTGATGATTCGGAGAGGTGGGATGGCGTAGTTACATTCATGTTGCATCCTCGCTTTAAAGCTTTGCAAACCAAAGCATCTGGCTTCTAGCTGGCTACTTGGCGTCCGCTTAGGAAATTTGCCATTGAAACTAAAAAAATAAGAGAGGTCCAGTGGATAAAATGAAGGCTGTATTGCCTGCTCGCCTCTTTTCTTCCTTTTGCATTCTTCCTGTCCTCCTGATCTTCATTGCATTTTCTAAACTGCTTCGTAGAGGCTGGCTTGTGGGATTAGTATCTGCGCATTTTAACTGTAGGTTCTAGGACCACATTTTCGGTAGAAGGCTTCGGATAGCAGAACCGGTGTATATCTGGAACGAGAAGGCTTTGCGACTGGGATTACGAATTGTCACGACCAGTACTGCAAAATTACTAACTATTTTGCTTAATCTTAATATTTCGACAACGGGCCCCAGGGACAGCTGTATAAAGAAGCGGGAAATACCGTATCTATTTCGCAGCATCTCGCAATCAAATCCAGACCGAGATCTTGCAGGAACAAAGAAAGAACGCGTCAGCAAAGAAACTCCAACTCGACGCCCGTGCTTACGACCTCCTTAATCCTTATTGGTCAATTGGCAAGACATCAGCACACCCAACCGGGAAAATACCACCCCGCAACACAAAAGCTTGCAGGAACGAGGGGTTTGGAGCACAGCATTTCACGAGGGTATGTCTCAACTTCATCAAGATGATTACGAATGCTGTGGAGGACTTTGTGCTTGGCAGACTCCTTGGCGGCGTATTAAGCCCTCGGTTTCCCCTCAGACTTTGGGAGAAAAGTCGCTTGGGGATAAAATCATAGGCTGTAGCAATTATATCATGCCAGGCGACTTGGAAAAGCTTGAATGTGCAATGCGTGCGCCGGGCTAGGGGAATATCGGTTTTGAACTTTTGCAATTGGTATACGACATGAACGAGGCTGGCTAACATGACTCGGGAATTACTACAGAATAGGGACTTTTCCCTTTGCCTAACGAGACTTGGCGACGAAAGATCCTAGGAATCACCTCGAATTGAAGATCGATAGCTTGGCTTGTTATAACCGGAATCGAGAAGTTCTGGCGGTTAGATCTCCCGTTTGATATTGGAGCTCTATCTCGGCGGAGCGAGTATACAGGAGCTACAATTCTGTGCTTTGGGCAAAGTGAGTGGCAAACTTGGATATTAATATTCGAGAGAGGACCAATTTCCCAACGCCCACTGCGAGATTAGTCTATAAAATCCTCTCCAAATTCTCCAAAATTACATTTCCTAAATCAAAACACTCGCTGCCAACCAACAAACCAACCAACTTCCACAATGAAATATTCAACCGTAACTCTCGCAATTGCGAGCTTCCTACCGATCACCTCGGTTCTTGCACATGGGGATGAGAGCCACTCAGCAATCCATAAACGAAATGAGTTTATCAGTCGTCGTTCCCTCGCTGCTTGCCGCGATAATGAGAACGCAAAGGCACTATTCAAGCGATCCTTTGATCGTAGAAGTGCATTGGTAAACCAAATTCGTAAAGAGAGAGGTTTATTAGGACGTAAGTTTAGATTTTATAGCTTCCTTTTTCACAAACACCACGTAGGACCATCGTGCTAAAGCAGTCCGCTACAGGTTCTTTGGAGGAATCGCATAGAATCGCGAAACGAGCTTTTGAAGATGTTTCTAAGATTGACCATAACAGCACATTTGCAGACGCAAGATTCGATACCGACTCTAGTGTACTATTCTCGGGGAATACATCTTGTCTATTAATGCCAGAGGTTACGGAGGGGCCTTATTGTATAGAACTTCTTTTATCCATTCGGTTTACTAACGAGGCTGAGCTAACGTATAACGTTGATAATCAGTTGTTTCCGGAGAGTACGTTAGAACGGATATCACAGATGGACAGGTCGGCGTACCGTTGTACTTGGACATTCAAGTCATCGACACCAACACTTGCGAACCGGTCTCAAGCGCCTATTTTGACGCATGGCATAGTATGTCATTCATACATTCCATCTATCCTAGAAACAGTAAATTAACTATTCCTAGCCAATGCCACTGGTGTCTACTCTGGTGTCGTTGCGAATGGTAACGGCGTTGGCGAAAAGGATCCCACTAACTTAGACAATACCTTTTGTCGAGGCGTCCAATTTACCGACTCTGACGGTGTTATCAAATTCAAAACTATCTTCCCCGGCCATTACTCTGGCCGAACCACGCACATTCATATCATGTCCCATAAGGGAGGCACCGTCCACGCCAACGGCACATACTCTGGCCATGGCCGCGTTACTCACGTCGGCCAGCTCTTCTTTGACGAAGATCTTAAAAGTACAGTCAAAGATTTGGCGCCGTACAACACAAATACCCAAAGTGTGATCTCCAACGAACGGGATCGAATTGCACACCAACAAGCAGAAAACGATTATGATCCGTTTGTCAAGTATGCTTACTTGGGGGATTCGGTTGCCGATGGCATCCTAGCATGGATTACAGTTGGTATCGACCAAAACGCCGAGAGCGATCCATATGTCGCAACCGAATTGACTGAGAATGGCGGAGTCGTCGTTGGACATCGTGGCGTTGTGGGAACTGGCGAGGAAGTTGACGAAGTTCCTAGCGGAGAGCCGGAAGAGCCTAGTGGGCCTACGGAGACAAGCTCAGGTATAGTGAATTTCTCTGTGCTAAGAAAACTTTGTGGATACCGGCGTGGTGGTCTCAACTTCTTCAAGAGGACTTGATACCTTCATTTTTGTTCTCCGTCTTCCCCTTCATTACCTCTTTCCTCTGCTTCCGATCCTCACATTTTAATACACCTTACCTTGCCTACAGACCTTTACCTAAGGCAACATACTGAACACCTTTTTATTGCATCACTTTGACTCTCCTTGATCCATGTACCGGCCTAGTAGCTGATGACATCCTTTATCTTGGAATACTAATCCTCTTTCTATAAATATAGCCCAAACTGGCAGTCCGACCACGGGAGCTTCGACAAGAGGTACTACAACCTTGCCTGCGGATTCTACCACTTCGCCCGCGACCACTCCTGGTGATGGTTCGCAGATAGCACCATCGATGGCCTTTGTGGCGTTGTTGTTTATTGGGAGTGCGCTTTGGATTCTTTGAAAAAGATATTCTTTTTTTAAAAATGAACTTTTAATGTTTCATCAAGTTACAGAGTGTAAATAGTGAGTCCTTGTAGGCTTATATTATGAATGGTAATTGTGTTCTCCGTTTTTATGTGGTTGGAGTCGGCCTAGACTTAAGTGAGTTCAAACTTCTGAGTATCCGCACCTACGAGACTACCTAGGTAACTTTAGTCTCGAGAGTGGACGTAATATATATATAGTAAGTAGTTACACAAATAATTGTGATTACTCTCGAGATTCGGCGGTTACTAATAAGACTAGTAGTTATGAGGCTGTCGATCAGTCTCGTAATTAATTATAAGTTAACCAAAGTCGATAGGGAAATGCTTAACAACTGCAATCTACAACGCAAACTTTCACGAAGACCCCTAAAAATGCAACAGCCTTCCTGACCACACGCACTTCTGTGCACCTTGTAAGCTAGACCATGATATAGACGCCATATCAGGCTTAAATTGGTTAAAGATGAAGGCAAATACATAAACTTAAAGTTCCAGAAGAAAGTGCTACCAATAGATCTCCATTAGTATCCATAAATAGTTCTGAGGAGCGCAGTGCTTCAGTTCAGCAATTGACAGATCTACAAACGGAAGCACATCGGACTCACATGATTTAGAGGAGAAGGCTCTAGCGGCATTGCCTTGTTCGTGTCGGGAAACGGAATCCCCAAGCTCATAATGCAATACTCTCCGTCGTCAAAGATCATATGGACTGACGTTGATTTCCGAATGGCGGATGTGCATTGCATTGCAAGCATGTTCAACCTACCCGGATCTGGAACATTTATCGAGAAACTGCAACACTGACAAAAGCTTATGCCCTGAACCTTCAAGCCTAAAGCACAACAAACTGAAAACTTTATTGGTGGAGCCTGGGGTTCGATAAATGAATTGTCTAGAATTTCGAGATTTCTTCCAGAAACTGTGGTCAAGCACACCATACAAAATTTCAGAAGAACTAATGATTGTCACAGTTGTATTTCCCCGGCCCCTAGGGTGATATATGACCCCACAGGAACTAAGATAATTTTAGAGTTGTTGCTGAACTTAGTTTATTCCGAGCTCGATACAGTTGAATTTGGGACATAGTCGCAAAGTCTTTTATGTGCATAAATAGATCGTCTATAAATATGCGGCTTCTGTCATCATTTTCCACTCTACATTACATGCATTAAATAGATATATCCCGTCATAATATCAATATTTAATCTTCGGCTTCGAAACGAATTGCACCCCCAGCTTGGCTTCCATCGAATACGTTCACCATGCAGTTACAACTTGCTACCCTCGCTCTTTTTGCACTTGGTGCTATTGCTGCACCAACTGTTGCGCCGTCACAAGGCTTCGTGCCCACTATTGGCCCCTTTGGGCTGAAAGTCAATACCGCCAATCAAGAGTATAGTCACCACTCGAGTTGCCAACTATGAGTGCCTACTATAGTACTAACGCTACAACTTTCCCTTCTCGTAGAATGAACAATAAATTCTTGGTCCCAACTGCTGCTTCAGGGAGCTCCACCGACGTCGTACTCGCCTTCTCCGACCTCCCCGACCGTTCCTTCTATTGGGTCCCTAATAGCCATAATCCAGTTCCCCCTGGGCCTTACCTCGCCCAAGGGACAATCTTATACGAAGTAAAATTCCACACTCGAGCGTATAATCTAACACTTGATCTCACACCGTGGAACGGCACCGAGACTCTCTACACCCCCGTTATCCTGAGGGATGAGTACGACGTCGGTACTCCTTATGCACATTCTGCCGCGTTCTCGAAGCCTGGTGTCGCATTTTTGAATGACACTAGTGAATTCTTGGGTTGCCGTGGTGATGTGCCTACTGACAATACTTACACCTTGAATTGGCAGACCAACTTTGCCCCCGGGAACCAGAGACGGATTAATTATAAGTGCTCACCTGTTATAATCTCCATTGCTGATCACTAAATCACACTTGTCAGTTTTGAATTGAAGTTCTGATCGATGTTGACATTGCCTATATACAATGCATGTACATACATCTACATCTACACCTCTTTAATTGCATTCTAGAATCATACATAAACGGCATGATGCAAAAAAATTATTCCCTCAAATCTTCGAAAAGGAAGGGCTCAGTTCCAAAGTTCACTTTACCCTTGCATTTGTTATAAGAGCCGAATGAAGGATACAATCTACCTCTCACGTCCTCGAAAGCAGTTCCTAAGTACGTGCCGTTTAGGGTGTAGAATATCTTCCCTTCTTCAACAGCGTACCCGCAGCCGATAGTATCCCCCTTATCGTAGGACATTAATCCGACACGAGTGATATAAGCAGATGTCGATACGTTGTGAAACACGGATTTTGCGTTTCGGCTCGCCTGTATGTGTCCATGGCCCCAAAGACCAAATGTCTCTCCTTCTGCTGATCCAGACCCCGGTGGAGCCCTCATGTTGCATCCGCCAGCCATAAATCCGATAGAGAAACCACTAATAGGACATCAATATAAGGAACGAGACTCTAATCAAGATAGATTGTTGGTATGCTTACGAGTTGGAACCTTCTAACTCTTGTATGGTTATTTCGAAATAGAAGATTGGGCGGTGGGCGCCAGTTGGGTGATCCGCTCTTATCTGGATCGCCTTTGTGTCTTTACCGTAATCTATAGTCGCTTATGTTAGGGAATCCACCCGTATTATGTTCTAAATGATTGCATTAAAGAACTTAGAGCCCTTACTGAAACCATACGCATCCACAAATCCTTCAGCCGTCTGAAACTCAAGGCCATCCTCAGAGAGAACAAAGATATTTGGAGTCTCTTTGATGGCCATTCGTGATGGCACCATAGTTTCTCGCAGGCTGCGGTTGGGATTTTCTTTCCAGGTCGTAAAGCCAGGCAATTGTTGCATATCTGCAAGACGCCTTTCAGCATAAGCGTACTCGTAAATGGTCCAACCCTCCTCATCTACCCATTCAATATCGGCGCCGTTTTCTACAAGCTTATTTATAAGCTTTTCGTCGTATATTTTGATTGCCCACCTTAGGTTAGAACCTCCTCCTTGGCATAACTCGGGGAACTTTTCAATCAAGAAAAAAATAACATTTTCGAGATCTTTTTGACGTTGGAGGGTCTTCTCTGAGTATTCTGCCATTTCCGCCTTCGATTTAGCCCAACCCCAGATGGCTCGATCGAGAACAGTCCCAAATTCGCTTTTTATCGTCGCATCACCGCCAAGCTCGAGCAGATACTTGACCATTTCGAGATTTCCGTCGAAGGCAGCAAGATGGAGAGCAGTTTCTTTCTTGGCGTTCGAGTTCGCTAACATTGATTGTAGCTGTTCTGGTGTCCAGTCCTGAATGAGAAACTTCATAATTTTCATCCCACCCTTTCTGTTCCGTGCGGAATTTCGGAAGTAAGTCCAATTTTCCTCGCCGTATGAGTTGAGTAAGAACGATTTATCAGGTCCCTTCTTTTTCTGGTATTCTTGGAACAAAATCATGAAACATTTCTCGTAGCCACTCCATGCTGCACGGTGAAGAGGAGTTTCTCCATCTTTCGCTTCTCTCTCCACGTCTGCCCCGTAGCTTAAAAGCAGCCTCAGGATAGATTCAGAGGTCTCGGGCCCCCTATCAACTTTATTCGCAGCTGAGGCAGCAAAGTGAAGCGAAGTGAGGCCTTGATTATTATCGTCGTTCACATCTGCACCATGCTTCAGCAAGAGTTCCACAACGTCTTTGTCCTGCAAGCTAACTGCGAAAAGCAATGGCCCTCCACTGTTAGAATCTTGGTTGTTGGGGTCAGCTCCGGCTTCAAGCAGTCTCTGAGTCATTGCTTTCGAAATTTCAAGGGGATAATTGGAATTCGGGGAGAAATTCATCCAATTCAAAGGCGTCATGTCGTGTCTGTCCTTTGAATTGACCTTAACATCGGGATGCGCCATTAAAACATCGAAGAGTGCTAGAGATTTGGATGCAACAGCGCAATGAAGTGCATCGGAATGGTCAGTTGGCCCCAAAATTGGCATTTGTTCGTTGATATCAGCGCCGCTATCGATAAATATTTTGCAGATTTCGGCCATTTCTGGCTTTGGGGGGATATTTCCGTGAAGCCAGCCATCCAGCCACAAATCTGTGATTATTAGCTCCCAATAAGACTTGCCTCTGTACTTCTGATCAATTTTAAGGCCGTGCTTAAGAAGTAATTTCATGCAGGCAGTCTCCGCGAAAGTGAAATTGAAAGCAGTTCTTTGATCGCTATCGAGGATATTCGGGTCGACTTTCAAGTCAACCAGAAGGAACTCAACTACCATCGCGCACCCCTCTCCCGCAAAGATGTGAAGTGCTTCGAATTTGAATGCCTGATCATAGGCCAGATCTGGAGAGTAACCCTCCCAGAACTGGAAATATTGAGATAGCCAATGACGAATAGCTTTTCCTTCGAAGAATTTTCGTAAATTCTCCCAGAACGCCTCCCATTTTGAACCCTTACGATCATCCTTTGGCCATAGCTCCTCCACTCGCTTTAGATGGTCTATGAGGAACGCGGACTCGTATCGGAACTCTTTTTCTTCTACCTCATATGCCGCAAAAGAAAATGCACGTTTGGCCTCGATACCCGGCCGCAACTCTTCTTCTTTTCCTTTCGGCCCATCTTCCTCTCCTTCGAGGTCTTTGGGTGTTGGTTCTTTAATCTCGACCGAAGGTTGGTTCTCTTTGCCATCGGTAGATTGGTCCTCGCCTTCGGCGCTTGCAGTAGGCTCCTTCAAAGCATTATCCGCAAGAGGCGCCACGGGCACTGAAGTTGACACATCTGGTCCTTCCTCGGACTTTTTCTCCTCCTTTCCAGCTTCACCAGGAATATCAACACCAAAACCCATATACCGCTCAATAAATTTCTCGTTGCAAAGCGACCCGACTAGGATGACAGTTAGAAAAGTCGATATATTTCTAAAGTCGGGGGTTCTTACGGATATCAGTAGTGAGATCGAGTTGAGCGTCTCGCTCGCTCTGTAACTCAATGGAGACACCCCGACCTCCACTGATAAGACCAGCTGTAGATGAAAGTATCTTTTAGATTATCACACAAAACGAAAGAAACAGCTTAGCCCTGAGAAGGACCATAGTATCGGATACCAACTTACGTGGAATAGGGAGAGTAACGTTGAGCTCTCCCTTCTCGTTCACTGTGACTTGAGGTCTACTTGCGTCTGATTTCTCGTACCACTTCGACATCCTTTCAGCTTCGTTTTGGACCCAGTCTCTTACCGTCTTGTGAACAACATCAATATCTGTCTGGTTATTGCTGAACTTGAAGAAGTCTCGGCCACATCTAGTGAGATGGTAAACTGTTTCCGCAATTTCGGGATCATCCATAGCATCGTAGTCCTCTGATTTTTCATCAACATCTTCAGTCGATTCATTCACAGCAGGTAAACCTCCTTCCTCGGTATTCGCATTGTCCCCGGTAGTTGTAGATTCTTCTTCTGCTTCATCCTCAGACTCGTCATCTTCAAGTAGCTTATCGTCTGCTCCTTTCGGGGAGCCATGGTATATCCTTTTGAAATGCTCGGCTATCTCTACTGTTGTAATGCCTCCGAAACCCCAGACGACGAACTTCAGCGCCGTTAAGACGAGTCTTTGCTCTTCGTGGTTCAGATCTTCGAGTCGCTGTCGGTATAAGTCATCCATGCCTTCTGGGAGGTTCTTCAGTTTCTGGAATAATGTTAGCTGAGACGGCTGCTCCAAGCTAGCTATTACTATTGCCGCATATGTAAACATCCCATTTGCTTTGCGTTTGATAATCTTAGCTACCCGCGATGCATCCTTTTCGGATTTCGTGTTAGTACGAGTCGATCGTGATCGATGGTTCATGATGCGTTCCAGTGATTTTCGAAGATATATTTCCATGTCTGTTGAGTTCCTCTCCTGAGTGATATTGAGAATAGTAGCTTTTTGCGCCAAAATACAATCTGGTGGCGGTTTTTCAGTTATCTCAGTATCCTCTGTGGTGCTACTAGTGTCAGAATCACTTTCGTCATCATCAATGAAGAGGCTCTCGAGTTCTTCACTCTCTCTGCTTGATATGATAACCCTGAAGTTTTCGAGTTTTGATAGATCAATAAGATACGGTACTAAGTCTTCCCATTCATAATCAATGCATTCGTCCATTCCATCAACTACGATATAGATTCTGCGTTCGATTGCGTTGCCGATGCTGCGTATGGTTTCTTTCAGCATGTCGATAGTAAATGCAACTGAGCCGACCGAGCGAGTGTCATCCCCTTCTCGCGGGGATACTTGTGCTTTTTTCTTCATTTGGTCCAGAACTGAAGTCAGTTTTAGGGTCTCTTCTACCGTGCGTGCATTTTTATCGTCGAATAGTTGGGCAGCAAGACTGTTGAGGGCACGTAGACTCTTTTGAGTATTATCATCTCCTTGCTTGAAGAAGAAATAGGCCACAATACAATTGGGCTCTAAAGAAAGTTTTCGAATCACTGATGCCATGGTGACTGACTTGCCAAAACCGGGCCGCGCCTGTATATAGAAGAGATTTGGAATCTTCAATTGTGCTGTTTTGTCAGTTTCGGAATGGATATCGAGTAGTTGGCTGTGAAGAGTCTCTTTTTGTTCAATATCGTCATCATGAAGCTCCCATAGCTTGTAGTGTATGTCTGAGAACAACCATTGGCACATGTGGTCCGCGTACTTCGAGACCGGGTCAAAGGTTGCATTGAATTGTTGCACATGAGTTTCGGTTGGTCGCAAGTATTCCGTGCGTTTCAAACGAAATTCTTCGCGAAGTCGTGTCAATTCAACGTTTGCCTTCACATCGGAAATTTCATTTAGCTTCTCGCTGATCTCTATATATTGGGAAATATATTATCAGTGTCCTGGTGAGATAGCAATGTTTTAGTGTGCATTGGAAGATATATTTTACCGCCGAGAGCTGGGAACATTATTGAACGAAGCTCGTCTCTATCCTGTTGGAGGCCTGGTAGTAATTCCACGATTAGAAACTGGCATATTAAAGGTCCTGGCTGGTGACACGAAGCCAGCCTGTGCTAAAACGTTCTTACTTTTCCGTAAATCTATTGCATATCAAAATCTATATGTTAGAAAACCATGGCTCCCATCTGATGCGATCTTGTATTGAAGGTCTAGATATCGAACCTTCAACGGAATCCATAATGCGTTCTTGGAAGGCATCGTTGGCGATCTGCCTAAGTTTTGCATATCCAGCGTCTATTGCATCTATCTTCTCTTTTATCTTGGGTGAGAACGCCTCCTTCAGTGCCCTCACTATATCAAAGTCCTATTAGTCAAAATCATCGGATTCAGAAACCAGATGCTTTCTCTCACCAAACTTGTTCTTCTTAAACAACAGGCGGACGTGCCAGGAAAAGTCTAAGATGGAAGCAATGACATCGGGTATGCCTCCAATGATCTTTTGTTCAACTTCTCTGCTTCCAATTTCAACGTTTCCAGTTCCGTCCTTCGGGGCATTTTGGTAACGGTTCTCGTATAGTCTACATGTCAGAAGGATCGTGGCAACGTTGTTACAAGCGCCGAAGATTAGTTCGCAATTCTCAACATCAGTTGCACCAATCTAAGATAGCCACACTGTCAAAAAAAACGAACAAAGCGTATATGCTCATCTCATATCTTAAATCTGAAGTGAACGAGAACGGCACGTACTTGGACTAGCGCGCTTATTGCAAACCACGCGATACTAACACTCTCGGGAGCGAACTCTAGAAAGGGGTCGGCCACTTCTTTGATAATTGACAACGTATTTAGAAGCTTTCCAATCAACCGCCCGCTTGCCTTTTCCTTATACGATGCGTCAGCATTCTTTTGAATCTTTTGGCAATCTTGGATCGTTCCATCCAAGTGGGCATTGTCTTTCATGAAGTCATCAATTTCTCCTTTAGATGGAGGTCGCTTGGATTCCAATAAAGATAAGAAAAACAGTTCCTTCCCCCGCGCCCAGCAAGGGGACGCCTGGATTGCCGTACGAGCTTGCACGTGGCTTGCATTCCCGCTTTTGTCTTCGACTTCACCTTTCGTTTCCATTCTTTTAGTTGCTATGGCTGAGAGTCCTTAATCTGTTGAATATTTTTGTACTAAAGAAAAAATTTAGGAATTTTTGAGAGTTGATACCAGCTATGGAAACCCACTTGAAAACCCACCCCACTTATATAATATGGAACGCGTAGGCTAGCTTCATATAAAGTTTCTAGGCGGATTCGGATCTCGGAATGAAATAAATATCTGGATCCTTCGTCCAAGGACAGGGAATACCTGAATTATCACGATGATTGGAGAGCCAAGGTTGAGAAAAAGCTTGATTCTCGGTCCGCGAATATGGTTCTTCTCGAGTGAATCCTCAGAAACCCCGCTCTACGGCTGGGCGGGGTCAAAGTGTCTGCAAGATTTTACGAATTCGAAAAAAGGATACCAAAAATATCACCAAAGTTGCGAAAAGTGTAGCCTTGAGGTCGGTCAGCCTAATGCTGACCAATGAAATATACAACCAAGAAGCGGGGCTGACAGAAGAGAGCTCTTGAGGCTCGGAGTTACTAGCGTCTAACTTATACAGTGCGGCTCTATTCCGTAACATCGACACCGCCAATAGTGGCGGCTCTCGTGGCGTACAAAAAAATCATTTCTTTTTTCTAATATCAAACAGCCGATTTCTATAATTATGGCTATTAATATTCACTGATCGTGAAGTTAACTTCACATATACCCATTCGACCCCGAACCCCGCTAGGGTTTTGTATACAAATCTAGATGAACATACCTACTGACTATATTATCTATTCACTCATAAATATATTTAATTATTAATATTATATCGGTAAAGTCAGTGCTTCCTTGAAAGACAGCGGTTTCGGTTACTGAAGGCTCAACACACGTGCTAAAAGGCTAGATCAGTCCATACTGATATGATCATAGCTTTGTCGATACTGGCAGGTGTTTACAATCAAGACGAGAAGCCGGAAATAGGCTCAGGAAAATATATCGATATCACCACTACAACCGAGACATGGATTGGGCATATATGCGCACACAGCGCATGTACACGCAGAATGCAAATGTAGACATTTGAAAAGATATCAGACCACGCTCCGAAGTTCCATTATACCCCACGACAATATAAGAATATTTTATAAGAAAGAAATCACCATTGCTCACTGCATCACTGCGCTCTTATAAAAAATAACCAATCGAATCGCTTCGAATAAACTTGCGTGCAGGCGTGCATATATATGCTGGTATCGACACATCTTGGCGGAAGTACTTCACAATATCCAACATACCAACACGAAAGTTTCCAGGAATCGGACGAAGATTAAGGTTAACGCCAGGACTCCGTTATCTTTCTCCTAACTTTCTAAGGGAGGTAGATAGAATCACCGACATTCCAAATCCCGCATAATCGAAGACATGTCGGGTAGATCCTAGATTGCCTATATTTAAGGCAACTGGTATGTACGAACTTCGACCTCCCCCAGTCGGCAATGGTGAAGCGATCCCCAACGTGGTACCTGCGAAGAAAGCTTAACCCCACCAAAGCATCTAGCATGCCCCACAATTCATACCAACTTATTTCATATCCGGGAATCAGAAAACACCACTGCAGACACGTTATCAATTCATGCGATAACACTCGTCACAAGAGCGTTTAGCAGCCGGGATAATCCCGTGCTCAGACCATTCGGTTCTAGGCCTAACCCGTCTACGGACTTTCAGATTAGGAAGGTATTCGGTATTAAGTTGCTGATATGTCGTTTCATCGGCATCTCCAAATATGTCATAGGTGATTCTCAATACTAATGGAAATCACAGAGGTTTTCAGGCTTCCTCGGCATGGTGCACCGGTGATAAGAAAGTAACCGTTGCGCAGGTTCCAACATTATATAAATGGGATACCGCTCCAACAAGACTTCCCTCTGTTTTTTTGTTGATTCGTGTCGCCAAAGCAAGACTTCGCCATCTAAACCTACTTTTGATAAGCCTTTTCAGACGATCGAGTCTTCAGTATTTATTATCCTTTTCTATCAAATATACTTAAAACTTTTGAACAATTCTTATATTTTTGTTTCATCAATCAAAAGTACTTTACCTTGAAGATGAAGTGCTCAACACCACTTGCAATCCTCGCCTTGCTGGTCGCCCCGGTGGCGTACGCGAAGGTTCAAGGTGTTACTGAGATCGAATGCGGAGGACAAGAGTGGAACATGGACCAAGTTCAATCCGCCTCCGATGAGAGCTTTGATCATATCAAAGCCGGAACTACAGTATAGGCATCTCGTACCCCTCGGACCAAAAATCATTTGTGGTGGCCTAACATACTGGTACCTCTAGGTTGGCAAAAACGACTATCCTCACAAGTTCAACAACCGTGAGGGATTTGAGTTTAGCAAGGATTGCACACATCCTCTTTATGAGTTCCCCATTGTCTCAGGGGGCGATTACGAAGGAGGGCCACCTAAGACAGATCGTGTTGTTATCGGAGCTGTGAAGGGAGATACCGCCTACTTCTGTGGAGGTAAGTCCATAAATATGTTTGGGGTTATGCAGACACTAGGCTTTGGGTGAATAGACCTAATTCTCGAGCTCTCTATCATACAGCTATCACTCATACCGGTGCGGTGGGAAATAATTTCAAAGAATGCCGCGACCAGGGCAACAAAACTCGCTCTCGAGCGGAACGCCGGGTCATGCGACGGGGAGTGAGGCTTCCCTCCATGTAAACTCTCGGGAAGAACGAACAGACGGTTCGACCACATTTTAGAAAGCTAGGCTGTTAGGCCACCTCGTGGGATCAGCGTCACGAACGGTTTTCAGGTAGATGGCATGGCTAGCCTCGATTACGCTCTTCTCGAGCAGTGAATAATTACCCCTACATGTAGCGGTTGTTTGGAATGGCTCGGAAAGAAAGCTTCCGAGGCTCAAAAACTCCAACGGTGCTCTTTTTCTTCACATGCATCATCGTTTCACTATTATTCTTTTTTGTTTTTTTCTTCAGGATACCCAGGTTTGTACAATACCCAAGTTCATGCATGTAATATATACAATTTAAAGAGATACCCATATAACCTTTAAGGAAGTCAATCTAGCCGTTTTTATCAATATATCTGCTTTGTGAACCCCAAGATCTAGTAAAATATCTTCCTAAGGCTTGTCAAGCGAGATCTCGCAAACTATATCCGAGATCTCGATTAGAGAGCTCAGTCAAGGACCTTATGTAGTAGATGCTTGGTTATGCCTTTATAGGGAACGAGGTCTATGTATATATATAACTAAACTGATACCGCAAAATTCGGATGGTTATATGATATGCAATAATATTGATGGCTTTACGTAAGTACGGTCATAATGGATCTTGATGGTTTCGAATTATTTTCTACAATGTCTGAACAAAATATACAGGGCTCGATTGATCGATGATTAAACTCTGAGCCCTTCGCCACCCGCTTCTTAAGCAGATACGCATATTACCTTGGTGCTGTTTGAAATACAATATAAATTATATCTCGATCCTTGAAAATCGCTAGCCACAAATAAATTGTCTTATTCGCCGAAAATTTAAAGTATACTTTAATTTATCTGGAAACCTAAGCTACAAGGTTTGCATTGCTTTCAAAGATGATGGTATAGTATAGTTGTAGCTAGTATATAGGCACTAGCACAAGAATACGATGTACGAAAGAGCTTCTAGCATATTCAATTTAGTAGCTAGCTGTCGTCATGCTTCATAAGCAACCTCTAGCAAAAACCAGGCTATTGCGACGCTGTCAATAGACCATATGACCAAAGATTTCACCTCTCCGGAATTGAAATTTAAAAACGACCCCTGCTTTTTTTTTAACATGCAGCTTCGCAGAGGCGAAGGTCAGTGGAGATACGGCCCGATACTTGGCTTCGATCCTTGTTAGTTCACCCCTTCAGCCTATCAACTCAACACAGCCGGATATTATTCCAACAATCCGCTTCACCACACGTGGGTCATGCGGCCAGACTTTTAAAATTTTGGGGCAAGAGGTGAAGACTTAAGGCGAGAGCTTGATTGTCTTGATAGTACGCTTGTTGCCTTGGCTCAGAGAAGCGATTAATTTGCTTTACAGAAAATACCAAGTCGGCCTCATTCTAGACCTAGGCTTGAAGAGCTAATTGTAAACTACGTCGAAGTTCTCCTTTGAGAGCGGGAAAGGTATGATGTAAAAGATTTAATACAATTTTAGTTTCTTAAGACTGGGTATGGGGAAAAAATTAGGACGTAAGAGAGAGCTATCGAGATGTTGAAATAGTATTAATGATACATGACTCGCTTTGACCTTATATATGTAACTCTTATACACCCAGGCGGACTGTACATGCAATCACCGTCGGCCCGGGGGCGCTGAAGTGCAGCCATTGTTTTTTTGTTGTCGTATGCCATGACACCTATATGAACGGAGAAGATTGAGTAAATGTCAACGGAAATCTGCGCCTGTTGACCTCCTGACACAGATCCAGAGTTTTCGTGAAACACTACGTCAAGGCTTGCATATAATTGCCTTTATCTATAGCCCACGATATTCCCAGATCACGGCTGTTCGGAATGTTTAATTTACTAGCATATGTTCCTGGGTCATATAGGCATATTGTGTAGGTTATAAAATACCACTTGAAGCCCAAGTTTACTGCAGCCTCCTCCACATCTTCTCTCCGATTCTATCTCCCGCATACACATATAGAAATTTGTCACTAGTCCGGGAGTTTTGCCACCTGTCGAGGTTTTCCAGGAGCCACTTTTTTCTCCAATATATCGATACATTAAAAAAAAAATAATTTATATTTTTCTCTCTCCAAAGCTTCGTCCGAGATGAAGTACCTTGTAGCTGCGGCCTTGTTGGCCTCGACGGTCAGCGCTCACGGTGGTGTTACATCCTATAATATTGGTGGAACAACATACCCAGGGTAAGTTCGTTCGTCTTCACTTGTTAATAAACTTCCATTCTTGATGGGAAGCCTGCTTTACTAACCCGATAACCCGGATCTTAGCTGGCAACCATACCAATCCCCCAGTGGTCAATCAACTATCGAAAGACAATACTCATCCTATGATCCCCTTTTCATCGCAGACTTGGGTGTGAGTATTTTCCATATACCGCAGAAGATAGTTGCATAATCTATTACGGGGAGCTAAAATCTTACGAATTTAGAAAATCAATATCCTCTGTAACAATGCTGGAGTTACTGGCACTGGAAAGACAGCTACAGTCGCTGCTGGTTCAGATATTACAGCTTATTGGTCGCAATGGACACACGCTGAAGGTTGTATTATGGTCTACATGGCCAAATGCCCTTCGAGTGGATGCAACGGCTGGACCGGTACTGGAACTTCTTGGGTACGTTATTCCCCTAGAAAACATGCAGCTAAGCTAGTTTAGTAATATAAAACTAACATGTCTAATACAGTTCAAAATCAACCAAGTCGGTCTCATTAGCGGTACCATGGGCGCAGGTAAATGGGGTTCAGGTCAAGTCCAGGATACCTTGAAGTGGACTGTCAAGATTCCAGCATCCCTCCCCTCGGGAGAATACCTTATCCGTCATGAACTTCTCGCTCTCCACCAAGCCAACAACCCACAATTCTACCCCGAATGTGCTCAGTTGACTGTCACTGGAGGTGGAAGTGGAACTCCAGGGCCTTTGGTTGACTTGCAAAAGACATACAGCGGAAGCGATCCCGATGTTAATGTCGATATCTATATTGCCTCTAAGGATAAAACATCTTACACCTGTCCCGGTCCAGCTGTCTGGAATGGATCCGGTGGAACTAACCCTACCACCACCGCTGCCACAACTGCTGCAACAACCCGAGCTACCACCGCTGCCACCACTCGAGCCACTACCCCAGCCACGACACCTAATGTCCCAACTACTACCCCATCGGGTAATAGCTGCACCGTCTCCGCCTGGGGACAATGTGGTGGTAACGGATGGACTGGCTGCACCGTCTGTGTAAGTTTTCCCTGCTATAAAAATGCTAGCTCCTCTTCCTCTTGCATCTTACTAACAACCTCTACTACAGGCATCCGGAACTACTTGTAAGGTTCTCAACGCCTACTACTCTCAATGCTCCTAAGTTCTTTACATGGACACATGTTTGAAATGATTTCCAGTGCTTTATGTTGGCATGATCGTGTAGCATGCAATGATTGAGCCAGCAAAACACTTGGTTGTGATGCTCCGATGACAATTTTGGTAATTCGCCTTCTAATATGGTTTTATCTACCTGTATATATTAAAAATTTATTACATTCATGCAACGATTAAAATGTTGCCCCTCATCTACATGCCATCTTAGTCTATATATAAATACAAACTGCCTCGTAAACCCGAATTCAATAGTTCTTGTCAAGCAACTGAATCTAGAACACGACCCCCACCACATGCACACGCTATATCTAATATTAGTAGTTTCAAGGAAGGCTTCGTCGTTGCAGTATGCATGTATAGTTCCTGGTTAATTACATTTAATTACGCCATCGAAAGTTATGCCGCTGCTTCTAGGCTGTGGATAGAGTGGATTAACAGCTTTGGCGGTCTCTCTCAACTATAATCATATTATCGCATGTGAAGGAGATACCATATTCTGATTGTCCAGTCTTGAACCTTGCGGTGATTTTTAAAATTTAGTACGGTAATTATTGCCGTATGCCAGTAGCCCGTGTTGGATCTAGTGTCGGTCTCCAATGCATACGGCAAAGAGTAATTAATAAGTACTTAGGTATTTAAGCTAGCAGATATGCAGAACAGAAGGCCTCAAGCTATATATTTATATATTTAGATTGGACCCCCAGAATGGCTTTATATGTGAAACTCCTTTGTGTAACAACATTTAATACCTGCCTTAACTACCAAAAAGGTGTCCTAAATTGATTAGGAGCATTAACAGTAACGCATGTGCCCGATTCTGTGCATCGTAGCGAATGCATGCATGTGCCAGAAAGATTAACTTGCCTAATTGTTAACTGCGTTGTGTCTGTTGTATAAAATATCCCTCACAGAACTTAAAAGCTAAAAAGGGCTATGGCCAAGGGATGAGCTGAGATTCGACGTACCCCGCAACAATTCTGTGTCAAAACACGAACGCCATTCCCAAAATGGGGATGAGATGATATACGCCAATGAACCAAGACAATTTCAACGTCAAAGCAGATGGGCAAAACGGCCAAAACTTATTTTATTAGTCACTTTCCCCACTCAATTGCACGTGAATCTCTTTAAGAGCTGGCGTTGTCGATGTTTCGCGCACAGGCGGAGATAAAACATGTTAGTGTTCTTTCAGGAACAGCCGAAAAAGCGGGCGAACTCCTCCAGAAGTGGCGTTTAAAACGACTGGCTGCCAGGCAAACTTTATGTTCGGCGTATATTTCGGCGAAATCGGCTTGTTATTGCTAGAGACCTCCATTTTCCAATACTATTTGTCTTTTCAGCTGTTTGTGGGTGTATGCGTACTGGGCATGTATGTAAGTACCTATATGTATGTCAGCAAGTACCTGCATTGACTCCCTTGCTTTGCATTCCAACGCGCAAATATCATTTTCCGAGAAGCAGTCGGCGGGTTAAAGGAAAGCAAGGGGATTTTCGTCAAACGAATATGCTCTTTATCATCAGATATGCACGCCGGTCTTGGTAGGAAAGGATCCGTGGATTTGTGGAGTAGGAAAAAAGGTCGACCCAGCTTGCCCAGTGGTCTGAGCGAGTTTGGGAGAACCTGGTCAAGAGCTGGGACCTTTCACACACACCCTTGACTGCCATTAGAAACGAAAGGCATGGCATCCCTCGCCAAATCTGGTGTGCAAAAAAGGTTCAGGTCCGAGCGCGATATGGCGTTGGTTGGTCCATTTTAGCCGTTCCTGTTAAAAAGGTTATGGAATTCTGCCATGGAAATATGCAAGATGGAATTGATCTCCACAATTTGTAGAACTTGGGCGATTCTTTAATTTTCAAATCTGGACTGTCCCTTTCCACAAAACCTTTCCCTGTTTACCAGACTTTTGGCCTCGTATAGAATCTTGGGTATTCGCAGGTTGCGACCGTTTTTCCTCTCGAGATTTCCCGGATCGATCCCTTGAACGAAATAACACTATACTATACCACGGATAACGACAATTTTATAGTAGGATTAGATATCGATATTCAAAGTCATAATGGTCTTGATAGCGGTACCAGGTTTCACATAGTAGCAGAGCAATATGGCCTCGCCGACGAGAGTCTTGTCAACAGGTCAGACAATACAGGACCTCATCCTTCTTGGTCAACTACAAAACTTAAATCCCAAATCGCGCCGTCCCGCTGGATGGGTGCCTCCCGCCCTTAATGATCCCAATTATGTTCCTCCGGTACGACTGAAAGGGGCGCATCTCTATTCGGGCACGGCTTTCCTGGCGATAAGTTTTTTGATGATAACGTGGAAGATCGTAACGACACAACAAACCCGGACTTCGAAATCGAAGCTGCTTTTCTTAGAAGATTGGCTGCTGCTGGCGGCTCTGGCTGGACAGATTACTTATGTTGTATTAGCATGGGTGGCACAACAGTACCAGGTTGGCTGGCATATATATGATCTCCGATATATCAGTCTCCTCGAATTATATAAGGTATATACATATAAAGAACAGGGCCGAGTCTAGTGATAGGTGTGATGGAAATTAATTATCAACCTCAAATAGTACACTGGAATATCCAATATAATCCTAATATGGATATATTGTACAAGCAGAGCGTCACTTCTCATCTCCATCCGCCGGATGTATTCTCCCATCAGAACCCGTCTTAAATTCCTCATCGATTTCCTCGCGGTTGGAAAGTTCTTTACCTTGGTCATCTGCATTTTCGCCTTCATTTTTCAAGTTCCGCAGCATCCTGAAGCGCCTTTCAACCTTGTCTCCGCCCTAAAGAATGGAGTTAATATCTTGGCTGCTGATATTAAACTGATGGCCGTCCAGTCAGCATTTGATACCGTTATTATGCTGTCACCATTACCTCTACTTTGGAAATTGAAAAATCTTCCGCGGCGAAGAAGATGGCAGCTTTTGGCCCTCTGTGGGTTTGGTATCTTGTGAGTTCTTTTTTAAATATATATATATATATATATATAATCTCGGATATATCCTTGGATAAAGCACGCCCCGGCTAACAGCTGACATCGTAATAATACTCAGGACAATGTCGGTGGGATATGCACGCCTCGGAATCGTCATTCACATGCAAGATATTATTTGGATTGATTTTCCATGTAAGTCACTGAAGCGGATTTTACAGTCACTGTCATATAGTCCGGGAACTGACAAAAGTACTAGGGTATTTACCCATCGTTGGAATCTCAAATAATGTTGAAATATTCGTTGTTTTAATAACGGGTAAGTTCGAGCGAATCTTTCAAGAAATGGCTCTAGAAACTCATCAAATGATTTATAAAGCCTGCGTGCCAACTGCAAATCTTTTTTTCAAATGGGCGTATAATAAGCCCGGGATCCCAGCTGCTTGTGCTACTCGATCTACGCGCCGTCGAAGAACGATTCGAAAACATAAAAGAAAGAAAGACATTGATAGTACGATCGACTCCATCCGAACTGAGGATACCTATGATACTGACTGGATGAAAGGCGATACCATCCAGTCCGACCAGTTCTGTCGACCTATCGAAAACCCAAAGAACCTTGCCAAAATAGTCACGATCGAAGAAGCACCGTCGGCATTAGAGCCCGTTCTAACGAAACCGGATTCTTCACTGTCTATTGACAAGGACCGTGACCTACTGCCTCCGCCGACAAGATCGAGTATTGGTAATTCCGGATATTCATATCGTGGGGAAGCTTCTAGATCTTCTAGGAAGAGTATTATAAGCTTGAGAGAAACTGACACCGGTGATGCCGAGGAAGAGGAGGATAATTTTTACGAAATGCTCATTCCTAGTGATGCTTTCTTCCCATTTGGAACAGGGCTACGTCCTCGACCACCAGTACGGTTATCAAACTCTGGGGAAACGCACGAGTTGCGGGAGGTCTAGATGCCATAACACTTTATAATACTTGCATGGCTTTGGTGGCAATTTATCTTTCAGTCTTCGAAGCTTCTCATTCTTTCCTTCCTCTTCCTCTTGTTTTTTGTTTTCCACTTGGGCCTTTAAATTTTGGCATTAAAAAAGCCGTGCAGGAAGTTTGGAGTTTTTGACCCTTTTTTCGATTAATTCTTCTGCAGGCGCATATGGCGCCCATTTTCGAAATGGAGCGTCTGTATATATCAAGACATATACCCCTTTCTATCATTACGAGAAACGAATTTCAATATATTGTTAATTGACAAAGCAAAATACCTATATCTTACGTAAGAAGGTTACAACCCGCCAGCCAAGGATAACCAATGTTTGTCCATATAAGTGGGCGTAGACACCAAGATCTCATACGTCTGAGCTCTAAGTATAAGGCTGTGACACAGCATAGACGCTCTTTCAATCAGGTATAGAATTTGAGATGGTTCCCAAACACAGCTTTTTAGAAATCTTTTTTGGGTCGGAGAAGTGTTCCGAAACCTTTACACTAACTCCCGCATTTGGGGAAAACGTCGAGATCCAAACCCGTTGTAACTTCAAAAATGACCCAGACCTTCTGTGGCAAGAAAATTTGGTTGACAACCAGATGTAACATATATTTATAGTATACTATCCGATGTCGCCTTTAGAATAAGAATAGAATCGACGGTGGCGAAAAGCCTAAATTTTACCCGAACTGTCAAATCTCGTGGTCAATGTTTTTTTTATATATATTTTTATGATGGTATATCGACCGCATACCACGTGTTGACCATGTTGTAGAACGAGCGAATATTGCATCGCCAGATTTGATCTGGTCCCACACGTCGCTATTGGCTCAGGGGCCTATCATTTTGGGCTTGGCCGTCTTGAGAGCATTTGGGCATTTGGGCTTTGGGCTTTTTGCCCAGGTCATTTAGCCGTCGCACTTGCTATCATGCCGAGAGCCTTGAAGTTTCTGATAGTTTCCTTTTTGAGCATTAGGCGGAAATATTTTCGGTTTTGGTGGTAAATTGTGTAGTAATCACGAGTGGTGAGAACGAGCGCAAAGAACGCTCTCGTGTCATTGTAAAGGACGGTTCGGAGGAGTACGTATTTGACGTCTATCGGGAGGGTTGATAAATTTAAATCTGACATTTTGGGATCGATATGATATATATGATGATCGATACTGGTAGCTACGTAGTGTCTATAGAATGTAGCTAAACTGGTCTGGCGCCTGGAGCGCATCCTGCTGAGCTGGAGGGGATTTAGAGTTTAGGCCCTTATATATACGGTTACAGATCTATACATCGAAGTCGGAGATAGCAATATCCGTACGTAGACCGTTATCGAGTTACTAGCACTGGCAGTGCAATACCTGGATCCATGGAAGGATCCATATATAGGGCTGACTGGCCGGCATGAGCAGCCAAAATACCGAAAGCCGCGATCGATCTTATATCTTAGGATGTCAGCTCGGTACAAATATAAGTAAAATTGCAGTATACGTATAGACACTGAAGTATATATAGATCAGCGAATCCTGCATATGTTATGAAGCATGGAGGGTCTGATCATCTTGGGCTTGTAGTACTAGCCGACCGCGAATAAATCTCTAACTTCGCCTTTTGGAGCTCCCTTTCTATGATTTCTATCAACAAATAATTACTCTCTAAACTTGTCCATCGGAGTCCAAAAAAAAAAAAAAAAAAGAATTTAGAGTCCATCTTTGTACCCGGGACGAAGGTTTCGCTCGTCATTGGATCAACGAGACAATGCAAGTTTTCGGGTAGCTATTGAGATGTACGCATCGCTACTTAAAGTTATTTCTAACGGTATTGCATTGCATTGCATTTCTTGAAATAGAACCTGGATTCAGTCCCATCAATGCGACTTTGGAGTCGCAAAAACGATTTAGCATTTTGTCAATGATCCATCCTCGTTTCTGGTCTATGTTGTTTCCGGGAAGGAGCACCCTTTCGCGATACTTCGAATATTGCCAGCCCACGTTTGTGAAATTAAGGCAAATGTTGTGGAGATCGAAAAGTGTTTGATAGGATTCCGGCTGGATGCAATACAACATCCCAATTAACTAGGTAATTCGCAAGATTAGATTGGTTAATTCAAATGTAAGAGGCAATACTGGAGCTCCATTGGCTGTCGAATTAATGATTACTTAAGTCAAGCCGTGGAGACGAATCGAAACAAAAGAACGGGGACAAGCGGAACCCTCGTAATTTAACGGAAATGCAGAAAAGCTTGGTGAGCTTATCTCGAATTACTAGTTAACGAATTCTCATCTCGAAAGTTAAATGAATGAAGGAAAGTCCCTATCATCCGGGACTCTAACTAATAGGGAAATAGATCTTGAGATACGAATTGGGGTACTGTAAACGAAGTATCGTTGAACCGAACTCTGGAAAGGAAATGCTGTCTCATGGCGGAGAAACATGACAGGAAGTACCAGAGATCGAATTGATCCTGTCCCTCACATCCTCCTTCGTATCACACGCACAGGGATAGTATGGGAGAGAGAGGTGGATGAATAATTGTTGAGCGTCCCTGACTAAACCGTTTGCAAACAAATTGAATGTTGGTCCCAGAAACCTGCTCTCGTACATGCCATGATATCAATGCAATACCACCTGACGACCACGTTAAAAGGTCTTGGTCTAACCGTCTTTTCCAAAGTAGTGGGGAAAAAAGCCCTTGATCTTCCCACCGGCCGCCGGAATCTAGCACGATTGGTAATTTGATTATCTAAAAAAACCAAGATCAAAGAGCGGGGTTTCTGGTTGTGAAGTAACATCGGACGGGATTATTGATTTTCTTGCAGTTCTTCGTTATCCAAACATTTTTATTTGCGACAAGCATTTCGCATTTATGCACTCCTCCCCACAGAAACAAATACGGGCAGCGCAGCTTTGATAGTGGAGTTACCTCTGGCAAAGGACGTCGAACATTGGCGGAAGGTTTTTTGGGTATGAGGACGCTAACCAACCACTCGCGGGCCAGCTAATGCATGTTTGTGTCCTGCACGTAAGTCAAGAAAGAACTCGCTTCGATTCGACAAGACATGACTAAGAAGCATGGGAGACAAAAAAGCCAAATCCCGGCTGGGTCCTGTGCGACGAATGTAACCTCAATATATAAAAAATCAAAAAAAAAATCTGCTGGGACAGACCGATAAGACAAGACACTTTTAGAATTTTTGTTTTTTTTCACAAGACATAGCCCGGATAGAGGAGCGAAGGGTCTAACTCAGAGCACGGTAACGTGAGGGGGGAGACCGTTTTCCCGCCAGCTTGGACCAGTGTCGTCACATTGATTCGGTTCGGCCGATGTTCGTAGTGTGCACCAGAAGAATTGGGGGTGGCGAGAGGGCGGGTACCTAGTATACCTCATGACCTCGGCGAAAACTGGTGGCCTGCGAGGTATCACTAATCGTCAAAAACAAAAATAGTATCACATCACAGACAGAACCGAAAAAAGCGCTCCCACAGATGGAAATCATTCCGAATGCTACTTCAACCATGCCAACAAAAGATAGAATGCGGTCGCGCTAACGGTTGGAAATGGTTGTGCCGGATCAATCCCAGCGAATGCGAAGAAGGTTCGAGTTCCACTGCCCGCAGCCCAGCACAGCACAGCACAGCACCGCACCACAGTTGCGGGAAGAAAATTAACTTGTATGACGATAATGTTCATGCTCACGTAACATGCTGCCTCCGTTTCCTTTCCCTGTACTGGTCGGAGAAGCACGATACCATATCGCTCTTTTTTCTCGTATAGTCTGTCGCATTTGGTTACATTGGACAATCAACCAATCCCGTCGTACATTCTGGGTCCATAGATTGTGAAGAAGTATATTGTATAAAGGAAGAAGCCTCTCGCTGTACATTCCCTCCGGTCTTTTCATCTTTTCCCCCAGAAAGCATCTCAGATATCAAAATAGCTTTAGTCACTCGCTGTAAAGCCTTTAATTGCTCGAAACAATTGAAGTCCACTCGTTTTACAACAATCCACATCCATACAAAGTTACCACACTTGCAACACACCCTTTTCGAAGAGAACTACAAAACTCTTCTGCTTTAAAGTTTCCGACTCGAAAAGAAAGAAAGAAATTTCTCTCTGGCAGGATAATAAATACATCATCATCGTCACCCTCTATCGTATTCTTCATACGTAAAGATACATTCTATCTATTTACCGATTCAATCATCTATTACAATGAAGTTCACAATTGTCGTCCTCGCCACGGCTGCTGCCGTCAATGCTCAACTCATCTTGTATGCATTCCCTTCCCTTGTAATGTCTTTGACGACTTTAAGTAGCCATCATGGATAGTGGATAGTATACTAACGGTTATTTAGTAATGAGACCACCTCAAGCTTCCAGTGTCTAGGTGATGCCGCCGGTAAGAGGTTCTGTGCGGGATCCGGAGGATCTCTCACCTCGAATATCATCATCCGCTGCGATGGCGAACGAGGACAACCAGGAAACTGCAATGATAACCTCGCTGGTGTCCCACCAATTGGTGTCAAAACCTCGGCCCTTTGCTGGCAGTCTTCTGAGACCTCCGGTGATGCTGACTGCTCCTTCAACGGCATCGTCTATGCCAATGATGGAACAACTTTCCCAATTACCACCTCCGCCTCATCTTCTACCGTCGAGCCTACATATGGAGCCTCTTCCTCTTCATCTGCTGAGCCGACATACGGTGAACCTACCACTACCACTACCATCGTTGAGCCAACATATGCACCAACCACCAGCGAGACCAGTTCCATTTATCCTACCCTTTCTTGGACAAATACTTCTTCCATCTACTACCCACCTGGAACTACCCTCACCACGGTCACTGGTACTCACACTGTCACCAGCTGCGACACTACCACCACTGTCCCAGTCCCCCCAACCAGCTATGCTCCACCACCAACCAACACTACTTCCAGCTACACCACTGGTCTCCCAGTGCCAACTCAATCTCCAAGCGGTGCCGGTGCTCTCCTTGCTAAGGATAGCCTCGTCCTTGGTGTCGTCGCCTTGATCGGATTCATGTTTTTGTAAATTGTTTTTACAAATTAAACTGAATTGTTACCCGGTTAAAAACGACCGACATGAATAAATATAATTAATCTCCTCGGAACCATTTTTTGGGTCTTTTTGGATTTTTTTTTTTTGATGTTTTTTTGAGGGCCTCTTCTTCCTGCTTTTTTTTATTGCCGCTCCTTCCCTTTTTTTTTGGACTTTGCTTTCAAGCAACTTATTACCCACTCGGTTCTGTTTTTGTTTTTTAAGGCTTATGGCTCGGTGTTTTTCGTTGACCTTTCATAAAGGTTTTATCACTACACCACTTAATTCTTCTTGTCACGATATACGGTTGACGACCTCACGCTCCTTAGACACTTTTACTCTATAACAATGGTTGAAAAACACACATTTTCTTCTTTTGGCCTGTAATTTTTAATCTCTTAGTAAATAGGACAGCTACAACAAAAAAATTTGGGAAATGGAAAAACTGATTTTTTTAAAAAATATATATATTTCTTTTGATAAAGAAGCATTTAAACGGGGAGAAAAGAGAGGGGGGGAGTAAAGTTACAAATGAATGCGTAAGTATTAATTAAAGAACAGGATAAGGATACGCACGATATTCATTTCATGCGTCGCCGGTATACCCGACCGTTTTTTTGTGATGTCATGAAACCGACGGCGAGTTTATAACTTTTTTAGAACCCAAATCCGCAAAACGTAGAATATCGACAGAAGACCTCATGATCCTCTTAGATTGGCGAAAGTTAGACATCGACGAGCCGAGGCGAGAGATATTTAATTTTCTCTTTTTTTTAGAAAAAAATTATATCTACGAGATTCGGCCGGATCCGAATGTATAACGATCTGAAGTATAGTCAACTACTGGTGAAGTTTTATGGGACGATTATAGGCCGCCAAAAGTTCGGGAAGTCAAGATCACAACTTCACCATATCCCGATACTCCTCACCCGCCATAAACTCCTCCACCTTCCCCTTAAACACACAAACACAACATCTCCCACCTTCGCCCCTCATAGTAGCACCCTTCAAAACCTTCCCCTCACACTTCTTCCCTTCTTTTCCCTTTTTATCGATTTCACGGCTACTACCACTATTAACACAGGTTTTATATTCAACATCATACCCTTCCTCCTCCAACTCCTTTCCGGAACATTCATTACACTTTGAAACCGTATGAAGAATTAGTCGGGAGGATAATAGGGCCTTGGGAAGTTTTAGGAATTTGATTTGGGAAGAGGTTAGATGTGTGGTATGTTGACATACTGAGTGTTGGATGTGTAGGGAGGGGAAAGGAGGGTTACGGTGGTGGAGGAGGATGGGGGTGGGAGTTGACCAGGGCATTTTAGTACCGTCTTTTGCTATATATTCTCTTGCTATATATTCTCTTGTATGTTGGAGTTAAGATTTTGTGATGGATGAGTATCTAGGAGGTATATCGATCGATACTATAGATTAGGTGGTATGATATAGTCCTAGAAGAGTAGTGTATATATTTATAACTGAACATGCATGCTCATGTCCACACATGCGCAAATATCATATAGATTGAATGCTTGAATACATAATTTGGTCATGTAGTTAGTGTCAAGTTTGAGATATCTTTATAATTCGTGTCAATGATATCCATCGGTCTCGTTCTCAAGTATACTTTCCTAGCCCTGATCTTCTTCCAATCTGACCACGATACCGATGGGATTTTACTCTATTGCACTTTCGCTAACTTGATTACAGGACTGATTTTGATAATGAAGATATCGTAAAGAAGTAGGATTAGGTATACAGTGCTATATTAATACATCGATTAAAAGGGGAAAATGAAAGTACGGAAGATAGGAGCGGGAAGACCGCGACCCAATCTCTGTACCCATCGCTAGGTGGCTTTTTTTTGTTAATAAAGCGGAAAAAATGCCTTAAACGTAATGCAGCGTGCAATTCATAGCATCATAATGCATCAATCTCATAGGAAATTAACAAAGAGAGGGATATCGTTAACAACCACCGTTAGTTAACTCAAGCAACAATAGCGGTTAGATAGCGTTCACACTCTCCTTAGTAGTGTGTGTATCAATCGATCCATTGCGACCCCTATTCTCAATATGCGTAGCATCCTCTCTAAGCCCCGCATCAACGACCGCCCTTTCCTTCTCTGACTCCGCTGCTTCTCTCCTGCTAGCATATCCTCTAGGAACCCAGCTACCACTCTTCCACGGCTTGGTACTCCTATCACAGTACATCTCATCAACCTGCTCTAATGTCAAATTCGAACTCTCGTAGTAGAAGAAGAAAACCATGAGAACACCAATCAAATTACACCCCGCAAACACGTATCCGTATCGATATCCAATTGATGAAGTAATATATGGCGTGAAAAACGCGAGCAAGAAGTTCCAAGACCAATTACCGGCTGTGGCGAATGATGCGCTGTGGGATCTGACTCGCAACGGGAAAATCTCGCCGATGGCTACCCAGACACCCGGTCCCCACGTAGATGCGAAACCGAAGATGAACATACAGGCGCTGAGAATGAGGATTGAGCCGACGGTAGAGCTGTTAGGATCGGCTTCAGAGCCTACTGCGGCGAAAACAATGAGCCAAGCGCATTGCCATAGACCACCGAATATCAGTGGCTTACGACGGCCGTAACGTTCGATAAACCAGAGGCCTGGAAAAGTGGAGACGACGTTGACACCGCCAAGGATGATTTGGGTGACATAAGGGTTTGTGAGGCCGACAGATTGGAAAATTGTTGTACCGTACTAGTTTTTCGTTGTCAGCTGCTTTTGTTCTTTCACGGATAGGGCCCGGATATAGTAAAGGAGGGGACTCACGTAGAAGAAATAATTGGCACCAGTCAACTGCTGGAACATCTGGAGACCAAATCCGAGAAGAGTTCGGTACAGGATCTTGTCCTTGGGATCAAAGCTGCTGAAGAACGACTTCTTTGCAAAACTTTTTTCCTCGTGGATGGCTGATGACATCTCCTGGTACTGTGATTCGATCATAGCATTGTTATTCTTATTCTTCTTTCCTGCGATCCATTTAAGAGCCTTAATACAATCCTCTTTCCTCCCCTGAGAGAGAAGATATCTAGGAGTTTCTGGAAGAACGAACATTCCACCCATCAACACCAAAGCCCAGAGATAACCAACAATCAAAGCGCCCCTCCAAGACCAAGGAGTATCATCAACATGACTGGTTCCAAGATTAACACAGTATGAAGTCAAGATACCCATGGTAACAAAGAGCTGGTATGTAGCCACTAAAGCTCCACGAATCTGTTTTGGGACTGTTTCGGAGACGTAAACGGGTACTAATACCGACAGACCACCGACAGAGAGACCGCAGATGAACCTTCCGATCATGACTTGGTACCATGCGTGGAAAGAGGCCACTTGGACTGTGTTTCCGATCAAGAAAACACCGCAGAGGACGATCATTGCCATGCGACGACCCAGGCGGTTGGAGATTGGAGCAGCTATTAAGGCTCCGATGAGACACCCGATGGAGAGAAGACCGACAATTAGACCTTCACGAACATTATTGAAACCGTAGGGTACGCCGTTCTTTTCTTCTTCTTCAGGTTTGTATTGGGCGAAGCGACGGAGGAAGTCCTAGACTTGAAATTAGACACAATTTGCTTCAGAGGCCTTTCCATGAGTTTATGCTTACTCGCATGATCAGAAAACCAGAAATCTGACCGGTATCAGCTCCAAAGAGGAAGCCTGGAAGCCGTAGCTGTTAGATCTACCAATTTTCTAGCCTCCGGTGAGTTCGTGTGTTAACTTACCTCCCATGCTAGCGGTTAAACCAATGGTTATCACCGGGCCCGAAGCCACGGCTTTGATATCGCTGAACCGTTCACTGTGAAAGAGACCCATCGTGGTCGTGGTGGGTATAGGTTATGTCCCTCAATTGGGTATTTTATGTTATGTTGGTGCAGTGTAGGTTGTGGAATATAACAGTGACGACAGGGCGATGGAACGAGAAGAAGAGGGAATTTGTTGTTTGTGTGGTAAAAAGTTGTGTATATTTCCTGTTGCTGCAGAAGAATTCGAATTATCTTCCAATGTAAAATTGGAACTGGGAAGACGTTAGAAATTAATTGCAATCCACCATATTTTTATACGTCATGGCATTTACTCTATATATATCGTTTCTGGATATATATATCAAAAGCAAGCCGCAGTTAAAGCGTGACCGTGACGATAAAGAGAATTCGAAACATAAGCTTACCGAAGAAAACCGACTATCACTGCTACCGTCCGACGGGTAACCGCGTCACTTTCGTCCCAAACTGAAGCTGGGAAAGCCTGGGAAGCCGGTATAGAGGAAGGGAGGACAAAGACTAAGATGAACAGTTACACACCAGGGCTATGGTCAGAACCTTCAAATTCTTTGGGAAATAAAATAGAAAAGAAGAAAATTCCAGATGAGGGCAGCGAAAGGGTCACTGGGGGATTTATATCACCATCTTTAAAATACCACTCTGCACATGTAAGTACATTCTGGATTTCTCGTTTTGCTTTGGTTCCTCTTAGAAAGAAGAGGATTTGTATGTAACCGGTTAGCAATGACGTTATTCGAGGTTCTTTCGTCCAAAAATTTACAGAAAAAAGCCTGGTTTCAGTGGATCATAGTATCATAATCAAGGGCAGATGATTGAATGATTCAGATGCCAAGGGCCTTTCATTCACCAGGAATCTACGACAATCCGGGGTGTCCGGGGTGCATGTACCTTATCTATTTTGTCATTTTGTCATTTTGTCATTGTTACTTTGACTTACAGTAAAAATTGGGTTTTGCACGAAAGGTGTTTTTCCTTTTGGCCATATCTAGAAGGAATCGGTTAGTTGACCGTTTGCGACGTCATAGCGGCGACATCTCGCGCCCACAACTGGGCAGGCGAAAGGGTCCATACGAAAAACGGCTATCAGGAATTCCTGTCCAATCCAGAAACGGGGCAGCCGAGCTCGAGCGAACCACCGTCTCAGTTAAGATCGGATATCACGGGATTTATAACTAGTTTTTCTAATTTTCATCTTCATTTTTAAATTTTTTTTCCTGGTCATGGGAAGTCGAAGTTTGAGAAGATTTCTCTCCCTCGCGGCGAGCTCGCACATATACAGAGACAGTACAAGGGCTTGTCAGGGGTTGACGGATAGCTCGGCGGCTCCACTACGAAGTTCTAGATTAACCGCTGAAAGTTTTGGGTAGTATGGTACTTACTTACAAAGTAAATATTTAGTACGATCATGATCATGCATGATCATGATCGAAGTACTTACCTAAGTAGTATCTTTTCATTAGATAACTTGCATCTCCGTGCAGAGTGTAGAAAGTGTTGATCTCAAAAATACCACACAATGACAACACACTGATATTGACGAGATGTTTCCCTGCATGCACAGTCCTCCAATGTGCATATATGCATATGTGCCCTTCGATGTCTTTGTTTATGAATTCAACTTCTTTGATTAAAAAAAATGCAGGTTTGGGTAATATATATAAGTACTTATAATGTCTCCCCTGTTATTATAATTAGCTCTAGCTATATATTATGATAGCTAGAGCTGTGTTGTTCCCAAGTCTTAGTTAGTAGGCGCATGCATACTGTAACCGCATATTATATATCTCGAAGAAGATACTTAAGGGCATCATGCCCCACTATTACCCCGCTTCGAACCTAGGAGCTCTTGGTAACGAATATCTATTTCTCAGCTTCAATATATGCTCTCTCGGATACAAGTTTATAATATATTTCGGAATCTCAAAAGAAGGGTCGATATCTTATATATAAAGCTAGATATATCGATTGGTATATATATCGACTAATACCCACGAATTTCGTACGAACCTGGGTTTACAAACAAACATGCTAACGCTTGTACATTCGCGGAAAACTTACTCGTAAAAGCCAAGGGGGGCGGTCTATCATGTTTCCTCGATATGCTAATGGCAGCATAATACACCGCAGCTGTTCGAACCCGGGTACCCGCGCGCCTTGCTTAGATCTAGAGTGTAGACGAGCGGTTTACAGGCTCGGATAGCGTATGCACCTTCTGGATCTCCGGCCTCGCTCCCAAGCCAGGATAAAAGTACTCATCGAAATCAGGTACCTTCCTGGCAACCCGCTAATCGGCGCAGCTTCTGGACGTGGCGCAGAATCCCAGCTAAGTTCAGCTACACTTTTCTCCAAGAAATATCCCTACCAGATATCGATCCAGACCTCGTCGAAGGGACATTTATCGGCCTACGAGCTAAGTTTCAGGTCTGGAAAGAAAAATGCCGATATGAAAAGGACTTTTTCCTTGACAAAGATACTCCAGATGGGGATATCAAGGTCATCTCTAAATGGGACATAGAAGTTGAAACAACCTCAGACTAGAAAGTTCTCCCAACAAAGATACCACATTCTGGGTCGTACGAGTGGATAGGAGACTAGAGGAGCTCTGAGCCACCAAAGTGGCTGGGATAGTGAAGCAAAAAAGATCTTAAGACAGTTAGGGCCACGAAAAAGATGCTGAAGGAAGGTTATATCGCGGTTTCGTATACTTGAGGGAGATGGTGCAGGAAAGGTCAATGGGGAACTATCCCCGGTGTGCTTTGGGGTGTTCCTGTCGTCGAACCGGGACATGGGGATGTTGAAGACATGATACCAGAAGTTCTAGAAATTCCGTGATTCATTCGATTCTAGGGCTATCTAATACAAATCTATAAAAGAATGCATAGAATATGCTAGATGATAAAGATACAGTCAAAAACAAAGAGTATATGTAAATATGTACGATGTAGACATGCGTGGGCACATCTATACATCTTTTTTTTATAACACCCCCCCTGTACATTGGTCTTGACGGCAATGCGATGCAGGTAGTCTTGAAATATAAAAGATCAGATAAAGAGATAAAAGTAAAAAGTAAGCAAGCAAAAAGACCGTCTAGAGAACCGCAGCAGGGGTATTTGGAAATTTTATCGTAAAAACATTAAAATGAAAAGTGTGGGAACATAACTTAGTGGCACTGTGTAAGAAAGAAAAAAAATGAATATGAAAAAAACTCCCCTCATGAGCTCGTAACGACAAGCTGCTCGAAACCATCAAAATACCGACGTGAGTAAAACAATAAAATATAAGGATATGTTTTGGGAGTTATGAAGAATCCTATGAATGATTCCCAATAAATATTTGGATGATTTCTCCCGAAAAGGAAAGACGCAGGGGAAACAACGCCAAAAGAACAACAGCCATGAAAAATTAAAAAAAAATAATCTAGCTAAAACAATGATAATTGAATTTTATATTCTGAAGGATAGCGGGGTTTGTAAAAGCAAATGTCTATTGTTTTCGGATTTCTCACCTCTGAACGATTAAACAGACGAAGGAAGGATGAATGGAGAGATGGATGGACGGACGGATGTGGGGGTTACCTAGACAGGGATGGTTGGGGGTTTAGGAGCTTTCATCCTCGGAAATAATTTCCAAGGGCATATTGCTTCCCGACTGCCGGCCACCTTTCCTCAGCGCTTTCGTTCGGATCCCATGTTTATTCTTCATATGTGTTTTGAGGTTCTCACGTGCCCTCGCCCCACGATACTTCGCCACACAACCCGCTACTTCGCACGTAAATTCGGTGCCGACGCTCCCGCCTAGACCGTGTGAAGAACGTTGGTGGCGCAGAAGATTGCTGTTTGATTGGGTGTATTTTGCCCCACGAATCTCGGCGCCACAGCCGGGGAAATCGCAGATAAAAATTCGACCCCCTGGAGCTTTCTTACTTCGAGGGGCCCGACGGGGGCGGATACCGCGAGGAGCTGTGTTAGTCGTCGACGTAGCTGGGTCGGAATCTGTTTCCATATCCTGGGGCACTTCGTCGTTGATGTTCATTGCGGCTGCATCTGAGAAGCTAAGTGCATCGTCAATGGAATCTGGGGTACCCTCGGAGACATGGCCGATTAGATTTGAGATGTCATGCTCATCTGTATCGATAAAGCTAGGCATGGGAGCGAAGTCCGGATGAGCCGGAGCAGCGACCGTACCGTCCCACGCGGAACTGGCGGCAATACTTGAGACGATGTCGGCCATGGTCGATGGTGCTGTAATCTGGCAGGAACCATAGGCTTGAGGCCAAGTGACTGAGATCCCCTGGCATGCCTCTTGAAGTCCTGATGCTTGGTAGGGTACTTGCTGTGAGTCCCAAGAGGTAGTGGGAACCAGGAAGTCGTAAATGGAATCTGCCGTTGTCTTGGTGCCCATAGCATCTCCCAGGGTTGAGATACTGAGCGAGGGGCTTCCCCTAGCAGGTACCGAGGCGGCCAGACTAGTTGTTTCGGACAGAGTCCCCGATGAGAAAGATCCCGTGGGTGATAACTGGGGCGGAGAGTTCGAAGGCATCCCATCCGAAGAAAGATCCATGAATGGTAACTGAAGCCTGAGTTGCTCGACTGGGATGTTGGAAATGGAATTAGCTCTGAGGGTCTGCAATGGAGAGCCTGTGAGTTTCATTTGCATAGAGTGCCGTCGCGCCTGGTATCGAGATAGCATGGTTGCCCTCTCCAATCTCAATCGTGCATTTCTGTACCCGGTGCAGTAGGGTGTCTGGCCTTTCCGGACCTGAAGGTCAGTGAACATAGGCGCAAATGTCACACAAATGTCTAAGAAGGAGTCAAGGAAATCCAGTCTCTTCGGCACTTCTTCGCAGAACTAGATGAATTAAAAGGACAGTATTAGCAGACGTTTTAGGTAGGATCGAGGAAGGTTGTGTTCTCACCTTCGTCAGCCCGACGACATAATCTTCAAAGTCCCGAAGGCATTGGATAGCACCATACTGCACCATGTTGATGGCTGCGCGCATTATATGGCCGACCCAGTTGAACTTCTGCTTTCCCCAAATCTGACTGATGATGAACTTCAAAAGAGAGGTTTTGAAATCACCCATTGTCTGACATGGCGGCCGTGTTTGAGGGTTCGGCCCGGAAAGTTGCTGGGGCTGAGGTGCAGGAAATGAAAGCCTCGACATCATTGAACCTAGTTTAGGGAGGTCTTGAAATGATTATTCGTTAGCTTTGGGCGAATATGTGTGAAACCTAGGGACCATGTTATGCTTACTTTCGAGAAATGCGAGAATGTGAGTGAACATTGGCCCACTCATAATCACATCCCATTGCGCTCGAGCGGGCTGCCGTTCAGGGGGCAGACCCATTTGATGGCACTTAACTGAGCCCGGGAGTGTAAGACTGGAAGTTAATGGAGGTTGTGGATACCCATTGTTTTCGCCTCCCATAGGGTGTGCTTGGCTCAGAATATACGACTGAGACTCGCTTTCATCATCCGTTTCGTCGACGTTGGTCCAGGCTGTCATACAAGTTCGCGTAGATATCCATTCCAGAGCAGCGTCTATTTCTTGAGTCATCACAGCAAGTAATTCATCGAAAACTCCTTCCTCCGAGAACCCGAGACTATTCGGCCCCGACTTAAGACATTTCTTCCAACGTTTTTGGGCATCTGCACAAAAAGTACTGACCGCTAGGGGCTGTGATAATTGTGGAATCGATGACGATGTAGTTTGAGATATGGCATAGGCAACATGAAGGACGCTGTATATCGGTATGAGTGATGTTGGCGTTTTTCCCTCGAGCACTTGATCTAGGTTCTGGAACCCAAGCCTTGTGAGATGCTCAAAGCTTCTGATAGACTTAAAAAACATCTTGAACCCCTGGGTAACCTGGTCGGATTTAGCTGCAGTTTCAAGTTTGACCCAGGCTTCCCGAGCGGCAGCGGTGAACTTGGTGACGATCTCGACGGTCTGTTCCTTAGAAAGTTCCTCCTCTCCATAGTACTTCATTTTCCTGTAAGATTGAAAAAGTTCCTGTTCCCATTCAGCCATAGACTCATCAACGTCACTACCACACATAGCCCTTCCGACATCAGGTCTGAAGCTATAGTGTGATTGCATATCCGATCCGAATCCGAATCCCAGGTTATAACTAGATACGGATGCACCATTAGACCCGAGTCGTGGCGACGATCTAGAGGCCTGAGGCGGCTTGTCTCCAAACATGGGGAGCATTTCGAAACCTGCGTGAAGGCCACGGGCGTTGGTTCGGGCATTCCGTAGGTGTTCCATCGACTGGTTTGGAGGCTGTTGCGTGAATGAGTAACTGGGGTTTCCATCCGAAAACATGCTGGACCTTCTCCCGCATTCTATGGCCGTTCCAATAGGCTGAGCGGCACGCGCAGCACGGGCTTCCGATGGAGACACTCGAAGGCCGTTGGAGTTCCTAGGGACCTGAGCCACCGGGTCTACATTTGAAGGGAAAAGCATGTTGGTAGATTGCACACGGTGATGCATGCCATGTTGATTTGGAGCTTGGCCGCCCGCTGGGAACGACTGCCAGCGTTGCCAAGTCCCCTGGACAGCAGGAACGAAGTCGCAGGACATCTTGTTGGAGATTATCGAGTCGTGGTTCCAGATTTTGTCCAATATATTCCTCCGAAATCTTTTGGGTAGTTTGAGTTGAGTTGAGTTGAGTTGGAGGTGGTCGGGTCGGGCTAGAAGGGCCTGATGTAGGAGGTTGGTAGGTAGTTAGAGATAACGAAGAAGAAAGGGCCCAAGGAACCAAATAATTAATTGGCTAAGTAACAAATAGTTGATGTTATTTTAGGAGAGTAATAGTGTTTCTATGATTTGTTCGAACTGGTCGGAGTAAATGTCCAGTCGGTCCAGGGCTAGTGCCAGCCTATAACCCTGTTAGACTATCGAAGTGTCCGCTCTACGTATATTAGCAGTCATTCGGGCTAGTAAGATTAAAACCGTGTACGCAAATCTAGAACGTGTGAGGATATGAATAGAATGAAGAGTCCGGTTGGAGCTGCACTTGGGGGAGTATGGTCTATATGAATAGGTCTCGGATGTCAAAAACTTACAGGTTGAGGTAGAAGTTGGAGACCGACGCTAAAAACCCGCAGTTTAGAGGACGATGCACATGCAGGGCTGATACGTCGATGCCGGGGCTGCCGTTAATGCGCACAAGTTATGAACCAGCATCCATGTATACAATCCACCGCTTAACTTTGATCGGAGTGTCTTCTCTGGAATCTTTGTTGTTTCAAGATGGACAGTGAACCTTTGGGGAGGACGATTCTGAATATGAATAGCAGTAGCAGATGTTGGGGGTCAGGATGCTACACGGAGGTCAAAGAGGTCCAAGAAACTAGCCTGAAAAAAAAAAAAAAAAACGCTGCGTGATTTCCAGGTTGTGTTCCCCGTCGTCTGCTATTGCTTGTTCTGAAAGTATCTTAGCGATTGAAAATTGAAGACATTTTGTATATAAAAACCGTACCGATGAGAAAGGCCAGCCAATGGCAGTGGACGCCTCGATTCACGTTCGGCGAGACGACTGTAGCAATACCGTACACGGTGAGGGATGCAGGACGGAGGGAACCAAATGCGAGATGAGAGAGCGCCGTAGGATTCAACCACTTCGACACTCAACCACACAACACATCCAACAGTTTCCTGGAAAGGACTTCAGGTGATGGTGGTGGGATGGTAGCAGCATGAAAGAATGCTGGGCATGAAGCGTGAACAGGTTAGTCTGTACTGGGCAGGCTGGCTGGCTGACCGAACGGCAGGTCTGGGGCAGGCAAGAAGTCGTAATTGAGAGAGCTCGAAACTGCAATCGATAAGAGAGCTCAACATCGCATCGCAAGTGGGTCACGGAATCTGGTTTGAGGCCAAACCGGGTACCCAAAGGTCATCAATCCAGACTAGTTAAAGTTCCCCAGTACCCCCTCATGTTCGAGAGGCAACTTCTCTGCTTGCGCAATTGGTATCCATCTTGGAGGAGAACGTCAAACTCCCAAGTCCCTGCCGACGTTTCGCTTCGTTCGAGGGCCGTCGAGCGAAGGGCCTTTTGACACCCGCTTTTCACTCAACGGACCCACATTGAAGACGGCGTGGAAGGTCCAGTCCCGAATGGGCATGACGAAGTTCATCTGAAGTTTTACTGGCGTCTTCAGTGGTTCTTCAGCGGTTCTTCAGAAGCTTCTTTTCAGACCGAATGAAGCACCCGGATTTCTAGATCCGTTCGATGGTTCACTCGAAACATGCGACATAATGACCTGCCATTTTCGACTCGTATTCCTTTGTATACATGTAGCTAAGGCGATGGTGGTTAAAAGTTGGTTAGTTAGCCAGGTATTCAACTTAGGACTCCCCTTTTGCTTAATTCCGTCAACAAAGACTTGCAACAGACTTTGAACGGGGGTAAATGAGAGAATGGATGTTGTACCTGCTTCGAAGGGAACCCTTGTAATGCAGGCCCAAGAAGCACAAGGCCAGGCCAGTCATAGTAAGTCAATCGAAGGATTTCGGAGGCTGTTGCTATTTTAATCTCAACAGAAGCGGCTGAATCAAATCATCGCCAATTCAATTCTCAAACGTAAACTTAACCCTTCGCTGATGCTGGTATCGTAGCTTAAAAAACGGTAACTCCACATCCCCTTCCGCCTTCTCGCGATCTCTGAAAACAGGCTATTGTTAGCGAACGCCACACTTTCGGTTCTCCTTCGTGTCTTTGTCTCGATATCTTGGATCCGGATCAGAACGTTTCTGTCGTCTCTCGAAGTTTCGTTGGAAGGTTCAAAGTCAGCCGGTGCACATCTGCAACAATGCGCAACACATTCAATCTGGCAGTTGTTCTCCTGCTTGGCGGCTGTCGTTTCGTTCTTTCGCAAAATGGCTATAACGGGGTTACAATGTTAGTATTTCTACGTCTATTACCCCGCTGCTGGATTCCTATGCCGCGGGTCCTATAATATGCGAAAGCTCTAACCCACTTCCGGAGTTTGGGATATCTGTTGCCCTATACTAGCTAACATATTCACCATTTGTAGTGATTTGGATGGGACTCTGAACTGTCCTCCTGATGCGAATAGAAGGTCCTACTGCGCTGGGGATTCAAATTCTACAGAATTTATTGTACATTGCGATAATGGTAATGCCAGATTGGGCGCTTGCTCGCTGGATCTAGTCGGTGTGCAGCCTGCTGGTGTTAAACTAGGTGCTACCTGTAAGTACCAATATTGGCATCCATCGGATTCTCTACACGGGCTTTCAAAATTTCCCATATAGTCATGTGGAAACAATGATCGCTCTCGACGGTTCAAATGAAGAAAGAAACCACACTAAAAAAGAATCGTCCCATAGGCTTCGAGGAATCAAAAACAGCAGGTGATGCCGTATGTGTCTACGATGGGAAGGAATTCGATACCAGGCCATTTCCTTCAGGCGCTACAGCGACTCCTACTCGGGTCGGGGAGACACGGCCCACTGGTACTGGTGTATCCACGGTCCCTGTAGATGATATTGCAGTTTATATCATGGATGGAATCAGACATGTCTCAAATTAGGGTTGGAAACTGTTCACCATCCATATCTTGTACGTGGGTATCCTGGCGATCCTTAGTATATGGTTCAGCTGGCCGGAGAATAATATAGTATGGGGAAAGAGGTAATTCTGCATACAACCTGGCTGGTTCACGGGGTATACAGTTAATTTTTTGGAAGGGTTTCGTTTGGCATGTTTGAGCATTTGGGATTCGGGTTTGATATCATATGTATTTTAAATTTCAACGTCTATAAAAGCGGAGATAACGTTTTGCATGTAATTGGTCTGCTATGCATAAGTCTACTTGATTGATCAATTCGACCTGTAGGCATACAGATTTTCCCTTATTTTCTGCCCAGGGGACACACAAGTTTGGATATTGTGTCGGATATCTACCATGAACTTCATATTTCTAGGATTTCTGTGTTTCGGGTGGCACTTTGTCCAAACCAAATACCAGCCTCAAAGCTAGTTCAGAAACCCATACATAGGATTCCCGATAACGAACATGTCACAGATAAGGATTCTTACAACTTAGTAGAGATAATCAACCGACCGCACACTCTTGCGTTCCGGAAATATACCATATTTCGCTAAATACAATATTTTACTTAGAAATGGTATGGAGGAGACACGAAGGGAAGGAGCTTCTGTCTCCCATCTCCCATATTCCACATACAAACGACTGGGTAAGCTATATGCCGAAGGTCCTAGTACTTAGCGTAAACTCTGTTGTCCCTGAATCCCTCGCCCTAGATGACTGATCGTGATCGATGTTCGAACGTTCCTGGCTAAGGGGTGTCGGCGCAAACGTCCGACTGTCATGTGGGACGCCGCCCCTGTTCCATAACGATGTCATCCCTGGAGGCGTAGTACCTGGCCCCGGAACCCCTTGCATTGAGAACAATGGAGAAGAAGGGATACTAGGCAATAGAGGTGAACCAAAATGTGATTGTGTCACTATCGTTGGGGATATTGTTGGTGGGCCACCGTGTGTGTCAATGTGTATTTGAGGTGGGGGGAAGCTATAATTCGATAACATGCTATGGCGTTGGGGGTGGCTGTAGATGGTACTACTCGAATCGCTGTGCGCTTGGTCGTGAGAGTTGAAGGTTCTCTGATGGGGTTGAGGAACATATACAGCGGTTGCTCCCGAACTTCCTGAGCCACCAGAACCACCAGAACCGCCAGAACCGCCAGAACCGCCAGAACCGCCAGAACCACCGGTACCTCTAGTAAGCGCTGAGCCGCCAGTGCCTGGTGCAGGATCTATCATAATAACAGCATAGCCGGCTTCTTCATCCTTTTCATACCTACCACCGTTTGCCAGGTATCCCTGTTTTTCTTTAAACCGACCATGAATATCTAGATATTATTAGCTTTGGGGGAGCCTGAAGTTCAAGGGAACTAGAAATTTTCAACATACAGTCGATAATTATAGGAAGCCAGATAGTGACAGCAATTATCTGGCCGAAGCTCCACTGTGAAGGGTCAACAATTCCCCAAAAGTTGTATAGCATGGTGACCTGCAATGCGAAAATGGCGAGGAAGCAAAGTACGGCAGCCAAGATGAAAAGCCACAAGAAAATCTGTCCGATAGTAGTGGCAATCCAATCTCTAAACCCACGAGATAACTTCTTCTCGCCCTCAAGCATCCAAAAGATACAGGCTATTTGCACCAACAGACAGAAACCCCATGCGATATATATTGTAGATCGCGGAACCTTCGATACAAGGATGACCCATTCGGTTATTTGATTCGAAGATTCGACTGCTGCGGAAAGCTGCCCCCTGCAAAATGATAGCGCTGGTAGAACATTGTCTATTCGTACTCCTCGCATCCAGTTGGCGTACAGTAGAAAAGCCGAGCACAGGAAGAAAGTGACACACGATAGTATGTAGACATACCAGGACTTTCGACCGAGGAGTAGAAGAGCAGCGTTCATGTAACAGATGAGCACGACACCGTTAAGCGATATTCCACCCAGGAATAGGAAGTCTGTGACTGAGATACTTGTTATTGCTTGGGTTTGTCGAATAAAGGCTGCGATCACGAGGGAGCCGATGAACCAGCTATTTTAACCTATCAGTTATTCTCATCTATAGATATAGTAGCTTATGTGAAGATATCTGACCTCTGTAGCTTTTGGAATTCTTTTAAAGACTCCGGAAATGCTATCGACCCATCAAATGGGCTATGCATGTCGTCTGGAACGACTCGCCGCTCATGAAGTATAAATTTAAAGAGCACGTATATTGTCATCATTAGAACTAGCAGTATTTGAAGGATATATGAAATAAAAACCTGCATGTGAAGTGTTATGTCAGTGTAAAGCCCGCTTTGTTGCTGTCTCGCGTCATTGAAGCGCAAGAAAGGTAGACATACACCGACACCACCAATATCAGGGTCGTCCTTGACGTATGGTTCTAGGTTTTTGCATATCGCAGCCATGCACGAATTGACTTCCTCTAATACTAAATTTTGTCCGTTTTGCGATCGCATAAGCGATCCATCGCACCTAACGTTGTTCTGAGCGCTGTAATCATTATTGCAACCTATTCTGTCGCATGTTCTTGCTAGGAAGTCGACTGTTTGCCCTGTGATATCTATGCTGATTGTCGGGACATTTTGTATGGCTTGTATTCGATAATTTGAGAGTTCATCAATAAATGTCCGGTTGGAGTCAAAGGCGCCATTGCTTAGACCCTGCACAACGTCGGGGTAAATGGTACAGACGTTGAAGTATCGGAAATCGGTTTGTTCTTCGTATTTGTCGGGTAGGTTCAAACATAATTCCGGCCATTGATATGGTACGTTGGTCTTCAGCGTCGACGATAGAATATCGTGAAAGAGGGATACGTTCGACATTTTCCCGACCCAGGACTTTTTAGTATATAGTTTTCGTTGGAGAATGGAGATTCGGTCGAATGTATATATCTTCCTCCTTCTATATCCCTATGCGCCTAGAAATTACCAGCAATTTGACGTCAAACGACCACAAGATCGAGTTTATTTTTTGTTTAATTGGTAGGTTTGGGGGGCGCCACGGCGGCTTGCGATAGATGAGATCCAAAGTTACGTATACGCTCGGAGAATAGTTAGATGTGTATCGACTTCTGAAGCCGCGCGCGACCTTGTCAAGGCAGCGGATATCGATAAAGCATCGTATCGGCGGAATCGTGGAGAAGTAAAAGGCTTCGATCCAGGCATCTTCAATCGAAGTGGGCAAACAGAAGAATTTCAGCTGAATTGCCTTGGGGGTCGATAGTCGCATGCCTCAGGCATGAGGCTGAAGTACGTGTGCGTTTGACCGGCAGCCGCATATACGCCCCTCTTTCATGAGAAAGCCGTGGCTCTTCGGCTGAACCATGTTGGGGACGCAACAGGTTAGGAATGTAGACACTATCAAGGAATATAGTTGGCTTCATAGGTGATTGAATGCGAGGAGGTGAAATGACCTTGTCCCAGATGCCGAATGCACTGATAACCCAAGGCGAGCTTTGGCGACAAATTACTATTGGCAAGACGAAGCCAGGGAAAGTTGACGGCTAGCTCGGAGGATTCAGCCCCACTTTTGAAGCTTGACGGTTTTTGTTCAAGTGCGAGTCCTCAGGTTCAAATTTGGGTGATACTGAATTTCGAGATCTTGCAAGAATGAATTCGAAAGAATTGTGCGTCAGCCGACCAAAAAAAAAGAACCATCACTGGGATATAGTCCGAAGACTAAGCATGTATTGTTATGCATATGGCTGTGTCGGTCTAGATGCAGGGAAAGCCGCTGATATAATATAATCGAATCACCAGGGCAGAGCTCGGCAAGGTAAGGCCTTGCAGCCCTGCAACAGAGAAAAATTCCCGGCTCCGATCTATCTCATGGTCGGCCGTGACGCTCCGACAAGGGGTAGCCAATGATGAGAGTTTTCCGGATTCCTTCCTTGCCGACATCCACCCTAATGCTTGAATGGGCCTCGGCTCCATGAATCACAGTAGATCCAATTCAAATCCCTGGGTTTTTGGAGAGCAAAAAACCAATAAACCTGAAGCTGGGAATGCTGGTATTGGCTGGGAGAGAAGAATTGCGATCATATGCCTGCTGGCCTGCATGAACATCGGCAATTTCGTCACAAGCTTCTCCGAAACGTTGGAGCCTGGCGACCTTCCGTTCAAGTATCTCTGCGATGAAGTTCTCGAAATAGCTCCCTGGTCAGGCGTGAGACTCGACCATCTTCTTGATTACTTATTCAATCGATCATTCCCCCTTGGCTGTAAAATATTTGCATCATCAGACTTCATTCCATTAAGACACGCGACGCTAGATTTACATTACATTGATTGATAACGTACTCCGTACGTAGGGTATTCTTGGTCTCTGCGACCCCAATCAACCGGACCCATTGCGGCTTTCTTGTCGAAAATTGGCTTCCGTTCTTTCGTCTGAGGTGCTTCTGGGCGCAGGCGAAGCCTTCAAACCATGTCCGCCGAGGCTTCTTCCATTCGGCAGGACCCAACCGACAACAACAATACCACTACCACCGTCACGGCCAATAACCCGGAACCCCACCTGGACAAAGGTGATATATCAATAAAACCAGATTCTTTGAATACGGCGCCTGATGATTCGACAACAATAAAGAATAATGATTCTGATGGGCATGTCAATGGGGCCAAAACGGCCTCGAAGAAGAGTTCGGTGCTGCCCGACTGGGTGACAGAACATTTGACCCTACGCGACTTCAAGATTCTTATCCGATGCAGTATCGCAGGATGGGCGTCCTTTCTTTTCGTCGTTATCAATCCCGTTCTTCAGAATTTTGGCCAGGCAGCCTTCATGGGCATGTAAGTTTTGCTACAGCACCTAAAACTAACACTACCAGCTCTGTTTTCTAATACTACTACAGGCTCTGTTTGTTTATAAATCCGCCGTCTACGATCCTGCCGCTATATCTCCTGGCTGCGACCACAATCCTTCTTGGTATATGTCTGGCTTGGGGATGGGGTACTCTAGCATCTTTGGCTGCTATGTCGCGGCGTGATGATGACCTTTACAGTGCTAGATACAACGCTATTCGACAGGCCGCTGCCGGAACGCCAAATCCCAGGTTTTATATTCAAAGACAGATATTCAATGGCGAACTCCTCGAAGCCGGCCCTACTATAACGCTGCTGGCGATGTGCTTGGTATTTGTTTATTGCATGGCAAGGATACAAGCAAGCTTCCCAAAACTTACCCTCGTGAGCATATTCGGAATTATCGTCATCGATCCCTACATCACGACAGCGCCTTTGCTTAATAATTTCAACGGGACTCTTCCGCTCATATTCGTCAAACCACTAGCTTCTGCAGTAGGAATCGGTGTCGTGTTATCTATCTTTTGTTTCCCAGAGTCTTGTTCTCATGCGACATTGGCTCTACTTACGAAATCTCTAGGCAGGGTACGGGAGGCGCTAGACATCACCAGAGCCACGTTAGAGGATTTGGAACGAGATATAGCCGTTGGAGATATCAAGAAGCTCAAGGAAAAGATAATCGAAGAGCGAACGGAGATTGACCTAGGTTTTACATTCATGGGTTTGGAATTCAGCTTAGGTCGGTGGTCCGGGGAGGATGTTAGGTCTTTGAAAGACATCTTCCAGGACCTATACATCCGCACAAATGTCCTATTGAACTTTCATCTTTTACGCCAAGAATATCGCTCGAAGATTCTCCACGGATCTCCCAAAGCCGACTACCCCGCCGATGATGACTCCGACAGCAGGCTTGACAAGAGTCAAGAGCATCTCGAGAAACCTCAAAAGAGCGATAAACGTGAAAAACGCCCACGACGTGCTGGGGCAAGTCAGACATTAGCAACGTTGACAGTTTATGAATTCCTTCGTCCGGAACCAGAAATCGTAAAACTAGGTCAAGATGCTCTCAAGGCCGTTGAGGACGTTTCCCGTGGCCTTTTTATAGCCTGCGACGATGCTTTATCCACTTCCTCTGAAATCATGACTTCCGTCAATTCTACACGATGGTTTGGGTCTCCCAAGAAAAGCGAAATAGACGCTATGGTCGAAAAACATACGCGGGTTTTGGACAATCTGAAGCATGAGCGTGATTACTTTGCGCGGCATGCTGTCGACCGAGTGGTGGAACCTATTAGCCAGTTCTTTGACAAAGAGGGAAAACTTGTTGAAGCCACAGAGAGGGAAAAGTCTGTTAGACTACCGGGCTTGATGATTGGCATCAACTACAAGCACAGGATTCTTTCAATGGCATCCGTACTGGTAGATCTTCTAGAGAAATTGATCGATCTGGAGATGAAAAGGACCCGAGCGAGACTATGGATGCCATTTGCTTTTACAGGCCTCTTTTCATGGGCTCTCAGCCCAGAGCCAGTTCGCGATGATAATGCCCTCGAAAGAACTGAGACTCGGCAGGAGAAGGAAGGGGGTAAAGTTAAGCAACTGAAGGCAAAGAAGAACAAAAAGGCTAAGAGCAAGGAAGCAGTCCAACCAAGGCAGACAGTGGGACGTCAAAGAAGCAGATTCGCCCAGGCACTGACGAGCGTTTTCCACTGGTTAACCAACAACGAAGGCGTTTTCGCAGCTAGAGTGGTTATCGTCACGTTAGTTATGGCTATTCCCGGTATTCTGCGTCCAACAGCAGAGTTCTGCTATGACAATAGGTGTATGAATCGCCCATTTCTCCCTTTCTTGAAAGTGCTTCACTAAAAATCTATTTTTTTAGCTATCTGGGCTTTGATTATGGCACAGCTAACGATATCACAATACTTGGGCGACTTTATATTCTCCGTTGCTATGCGGACTTTTGGTACCGTGGTCGGCGGGGTTTGTGGCCTAATCGTCTGGTACATCGGCGCAGGGTCCGGTCCTGGCAATCCATACGGCATCATGGCAATTCTTGCGCCGTTTGTCGTCATTGGGATTACGATCAGAGTTTTTGCTCCACGCGAATGGATGATGCCGGGCGTAATGGGCGTGGCAACATTGATGCTTGTCATCGGCTACTCCTGGGAAGTTCAGTAGGTCCAGCTTATCAGTAAAATATTTGCCGATGACGTTCTAACCGGTGCTAGCTACTTACCGCAACTTATTCACGCTGAACCCGGTTATGGCGTATTCTATCGTAGACTCTTGTTGGTCATGGTGGGATTCGCAGCTGCAATCATTGTTCAAATATTTCCTCGTCCGCCATCAGCGACACGTAACGCTGCCAAATCGCTTGCGACTGTCCTCTCTGAGCTTACTCAATTTTATTCCGACACTATGTCTGATTTCCTATCCGCCCCAGACGACCAAGAATTTTCTGCGGAGGAAGTCAAGGAACGAGTAGCCGAATTGTATTTTTCGATGCAGGAACTTATTCCCCGAATCAAAATGGTCAAATTCGAACCAAGCTCTAGTCCATTCACTTCTGAAAATCTCATGGATATTGCGGATTACCTTGGCAAGATCCTGGAGAGTCTAAGCATCATGTCACTTTTGACGCCCAGGTTGTCCCCTATGTACAAGAGAAGACTAGAAGTACAGACAGATTTTGCAAGAACGGAGACTGTTGCCAGTATTATGGCCATTCTTGGGGTTTTGGAAGGAAGTTTGAGGACAGGATACCCATTGGCCGAAATTCTACCGGTTCCCCTGTTGGGAAGGTTAAGGAACTTGGGAGGGCCAGCTGACGGTGTGGACTCACTAACGATAGATATGCTGAAAGACGAAGAGGTGAGAGTCAACATTGCCCGCATACTCAACGCGAACATGTAACTAACTGACCATGCACAGTGGACAACATTTGTAGTTATGATGATGTCCATCACCACCTTGTACTCGGTAAGGTCCCTTATCACTCCAATACTTTGCGTGGGTTTCGCTAATATTTTGTCAAAAAGCGTATCGACGATCTTGTAATGCACATAAAGGGAGCAGTAGGAGAGAAGTACTTCGTCACAGGACTCCCACACCACTCGCATACCCACCATCATAATCACCCCCATGAACAAGCCTCTACAGAGGAAAATAGTTCAATTAATGTGTAGACGCTAATAAAGATACGACCATTGGGTGGAAGAGGTGCCTTATTGAAGTGCCTTCACGGTCATAGAACCCTCCAATATCATGCATATACGGTGTTTGTATACTTAATATTTTAGATCAATAATTATTTAATAACTTCAATGGCGAGAAACAAATATAAAATGATTTTTTTTGAGTACACGAATTCCGACACTCTGCAACGGCTCCGCATAGATCGATAGTCTTGTGGGGGTATATTCCGTGCGGTACGCAGGGCTTATTGGATGTCAGCCACATCACATGGCCAGTGGCGTTAACTTTATATGGAACGCCACGGTACATACATGCGTCCCAACACTCTTGCTAGGCATTGAATCGATGACAGTATTGTCAAGACTATCTAAGTAATTGCCAACAAAAAATTAAAAAATGCGTAGCTCAATAGGTACCTGATCGGGTTCATATCAAACTTAGACACCCAGCTGCAGCCGCAGCGTCGCGTCTTCGGCGTCAGGCAGGCCGCGTCGTCACTGATGTCGCGGATACGCAACACAGAACTAAAGACTGTAAGTGACTCCCTTAACTAGCCCCAACATGCAACACCGTTAATCAACGTTAACTGGAACTCACATCCATTGAATCCAGCAAAGATGAACTATGTCATCGGGCCTCGGCTTCACCTTTTCGAGATCGATGACCAAACATGGTAAGCCAATATATCTTATTTATCGTATCAGAGGCATCTCTTACAAGTTGCTGCATCCGCAGGTTCCCCCAGTACCTCCGTGGCAAGATACAGGAGTGCCTGACATTTTGCTGGAGTGTGTCCTTCCCGTTCTTAAGGTCCGGACCATCCGCATCATCTAGTCTTGCAAGAGTTCTGAGGAAAGAACTGGGCTCTTCTTTGTCGTCATACACCTTTATAGACTTCTGCGCTGGGGCCGGCGGTCCTACTCCGATAGTAGAAAAACATCTAAACAGCCAGCTCATCAAGGAAGGGTTAGAGCCCGTCGACTTTATTCTAACTGACTTGTATCCAAATCCCGAGGCTTGGAAAAGAATTCAAGAGCAAAGTCCGGCGTTTAGATATCTTGCGCAGCCAGTTGATGCAGGGAAAGCACCCCGCAAGGAGATTTTACTTGGAGGTAATGTTATAGCAGGGAAGAACGAAAAGAAAATCTTTCGGATGTTTAACCTCGCCTTTCACCATTTTGACGACGATGGTGCGAAGAGAATTCTGAAAGACGCGGTCAATGGAAGTGATGCCATAGGGTAGGTCGCTAAATATGGTTGTCAACATTTGAAAGACGAAGCTAAATGCGAAATTAGGATCTTTGAAATACAATCAAGAACTCCTGCGGGGTTTCTTCAAGTCGCTGCGATCGGTCCTATCCTTACATTCTTAACTCCATTTCACGGGCCTTTCTTGAACTTTGGGCACTTGTTTTTCACATATATCATCCCTATTCTTCCGTTTGTTATGGTGTTCGATGGTTATATGTCAGCACTTAGGACTCGTACCCCAGAGGAGATTTTGGAATTGTTAGGTACTATGCCGGAGAAAGAGAGAGTTGGGTGGGAGTGGAAGTGGGGGAGACAGAGGTTTGCAAAACCTGTGGGAGAGATCAATTATTTTATAGGCATCAGGGATCCCGAGAAGTAGGATGTTTTGATAAAGCATTTGCAGTCACTCTACTTGATTCACTTTGTTGTGAGCATTTGCATAGCTGGTCGAGAGTACAAGTTCCCTCCCTCCCTACCCAGTACTATATATTTGCTGCCTCAGTGAACACAATATATAAATTAAGATACCACTCGCACCTACGGCAACCACGACCTCCGTGAACCATATATATTCGAGTGCGAAATTAAGCTATATATATAGATGGTTGCATCGGTGTCGAGAGTCCTCAATTTGGTTAACTTAGATCAGAGTTTAAAACTTCTTTCTCTCTGGCCATGCATGGGAAAACATCACACAGGCGCATATCGCTAATTCGACACACCGATCACTATCACGAGACTACATGTATGAATTGATATCTACATATGTAATATGTTAATAGCGATAGAAGCCCCTAATAGCTGAATTCATGAAAGGCCTAAATAGAAATTCAAAATTAAAACCGTAAAGTGGCCGGTTCAGCAGCTTTGGTGTATGCATCCAGGGATGTTAAGGAAACAACCCCGCTTCGATTACAGTATAGTCGAATCTACAGTCGACACGTCGGAGTTTCCCCTCAGTTTCCCCACCAGAGCAATGTCTCCGCATTGAAGATTTGGGCAAAGGTCTACCATTCTAATTGGTTCGATGCCAAAATATGCATATGCATGCGTGCATGGACATGGGCACTTTGACGTTGTCGAACTATAGTACCATATCTGCTCTAGAACATGTCTGCATAGGTATGGAATTCTGTGATCTGCACTAAATTTATAAATTGTAATATTACTTCCTGTCAAAGTACCTATTTGCCCGCACAACCGTTCTGGACCAGCCTTGTCTCGATAAATACACAATTCCAGGCAACCCTAGCACCAGCCAATCAATACTCAACAGATATCCCGCGCTGCATGGCATACGCAGCTAAAGAGTCTAACAAGTTCCACGCGATACACCAGGTGAAGATCAGCTGGTGCCTCTCCACCTTGAAAACCCGATGACAGGGTGCAAGTATCTCGCCATCCTAGTCTCATTGGCCACAGGATCGGGTTCGCCCATCCCTCCATAGATTATCCACTTCTAGAGTTGAAAATGCCAGGAAATGGGTGGTTGGTAGAGCTGGCTGGATGCCCTGGCTAGAGATTTGCATTTCGAGGGCGGCAAGGTCTTTTACACTGTGTACATTTATAGGCGACACCACCGCATGATAGTAATAGTCTTCTTGCCCCACGATACATATAGGTCCCTATTTGGTCGCACATCATGAGGCTCGGAAGGCTCTAGTCTCGGAGTCCTCGATTCAAGACCTGAACTGTCTAGGCTAGGTTCAACCCGGGTGCCCGGTACGAAGGAGATCCCGAATCGGCTGAATATGGTTGATGCCTCAATCCTAATACACTCGAGCACACTTCGGTAAACTGGTCTCACCCTTTTTAATCATGGCAAAATTATTTTCATGATCATGCTTGAATACACCTTATTTTGGAACATTCATAGAGTAAACTGTAAGTGTACTCCAAGCGAGAGCCATGGCCTTGAACCGCCAGTTGCCAATCTATCTACCGGTGCATCGGGTATCCTGTCAACATGGTTTCCTCGGAATCGCTCTGGATAAATGGATAAATGGGGAGAACCGGGGAGTTGGAAATCCCTATTCAATATTTGGGTTTGAGTTTAAATCCAAATTCGTCGATCTGGAACTTTGAACAGGGCCTATATTAGCAACTGCTGTCACGAGGCTAGATGCTAAGACTCCTTTCGCTAAACAAGCCTGATCAGGAACAATGAAAGAATGACTAGCTATCTTGAATATTTGGTCTAGCTAAGATAGTAAGTTACCTCGTGTTCGTACATCTTCCCTCTATGCAACTGCAGGCATAGGTGCATGGATTCTCGTCAAGCTATCTTCTCAAGAGCTAGAGGTATTGAACAAGAGCAAAGGCTAGCACGATCCCATAGGACTAGGCGAACTTCAAGGCATGCAACACGCAGACCTGTGGCGTTTTGAGGGAAAGGTGTGGTAATTCGTGATGCCGGCTAAAGAGCATATTGCGGGGAAATACCTGGGCTTCCCACGGTGGTAATAACGGCTAAAGGAAACGGTACCCGTGCCTAAATGTTAACATTCCGACGTCTACTACATACGAATAGTGGTACACTTTTTCCTGTAATTGACCGTCGCTCGTCCGATCCTAGACAATAGCATGCTAATACCGATTGTAGCCCGTATCTATGTACATGTACAAACATACACCTGTACATGTACATACATACATCCCACTGTGCTGCTCGTTATCGGGGCATAACAACGTGGTGCGATATAAAGTGGAGCATCATCCTATTAGCCAAATGGAAGCACAGGGATTGTCCGTGATTTCCTGAAGAATGTAATATTTGATACGATATTCAATATGGTGTTCAATACCTGCTTTCGTCGAATACGAGAACGAGCCACAGAACATATGCACTCAAAAAAAATTGCCGCCTCTTATTTCAGAGCCTCCTCCCTCGTCCGATGCACTTTGTAGAGCATGTCGCTAGGGACTTCCGATACTAGAGCTAACTTTTTCGAAAGGCTGGGGCAAAGTTGAGGAGGCATTTGCGAGACACTAGGCAAATCAAAAGGCAGGAAACTGTTTTTTAAGCAATATACTATAGTATGATATTTATTATATTTATTCGTTATGAGTTCGTATTTCTTGATGATCATGCATTAACTAGCTAGTTTTCGTGAAATTGCGGGGAAGCACACTATTGGTTATACTACATGTATGTGCCCGTTTGCACACACCACGGATGAGAGAGATGCCGTGAGTTCCGTGCCGCTTCTAGAAGAATGTAGGTATGTTATTGGCAATGTGCACCATGCATGCTGCGAATGTTACAATTAACATGCGGGTTGGGTTGGCATTGACCACCGCATATTCGAACTTCGTTTGGTTGCATTTTTTGCATACCGAGACGTTTATTTGGGATCGCCAGAGCCAGAAAACGCTCCAGACGCCTGGGTTTCCTAGACTCAAAAAACTGGTCCAATGCAACAAGGAAGTAATAGTGCCAACGTCAAGGAATAATCGACTAGAATTTAATTTTCCAAAGACAGCTAACGCCTTCAATTTGATCAAGATGATCTTGTGAGCAGTTTTGAAAGACCCGAAGATTCAGTCGGCGTGACCAAGACAGGAAAATTCTGCTGGATCCACGATTATCTCCTTCGGGAGAATTCAGGCTAAACACTGTTTTTTAAATTCTTGTGGATGGTAGGCAAGGGTGGCAGATGTTTACCAAGGGTCTTTCTGCTTAGATGCAGTTACTAATCAGCGAACGGACATTGTCGCAGTGCCAGTTTCAGAAGAAATTTGTCCTCCAAATACGTGGTAGGGAGCCAAGTACCAAGTCAGCCTTGAAAGCTTCTAAACCCTTGAGCTCTGTGTTCTAGCTCGAGAATGTCACGACGCATATTCTAATTTTTGTCACGGTGTCAGTATTACTTATGACGCCTACAGATCCTCATATCTTACGCCGTATCTCTTCCGTACTATCATCCCGAATTTCTACCTATTTGACCAAGCCGAGATCTAAAGTGGCTTCTTCCCGATGCAAAATCACATTTCCCTTCCCGATGTCTGTTGCCTTCGCGTCGAATCAATTGCGATTCTCACCTTCACCTGGTGTCATGCAGGATGCAGCGGATAAATTCGAGAGCAAGGACCAGGGGAATTAAGCCTGATAAGTGCAGCCGCCGGGCGCTGGTTGGCTCATAGGGGTGTGGCGTGTCTTGGTGTGGGGTCGCATTTTGCCAGCGAATGTTCCATAGAACGTTCTATTTTGCCTATCGAGTCGACATCGACTCGGCCCGTGGGTCCGCTTCAATTGGATAAAGTCGAACCAGACCTCGGATTCGTCGCAGCCCTCGTTCCCTGCCACATGATTTGAGCGGACCCTGGTATTCTTGCCCAATTGGAGAATTAATCCGGTTGGCCGAGTGGAGACACCACGACCAACACTTCCCTCAGATTGGAAATAATTTGCAGATACCACGTGCGTCAGAGGCTGCAAATGCGAAAACCCTTCGGAGAACCGTGGTGGTGGTGGTGGTGGTGGTGTTCTGGTGGTATCTGCATGCTGAGAAACTCTAATGTCGCATTTGGGTTTTTTTTTTCTCTCTCAGGAGGAGGAATTCTTGTTTTTGAAATATTCGGGGTCCCCACACTCAGCTCAAAGATATCATGGGGGCTCCAATGCATCGAGACATTAGGACATTGTCCGGACACACCGAATCGATGGGATGGTTTGGCTAGTGGTTCGAGTTTGGCTCGTGGGAAGAATATGCTAACCAGGCATTGCACCATGGTACTGTACATGGACATGCTGGTCGGTTAGTCCCCGGTTTGAAAGAACGGATTTTGCGTTCCAATTTAGTTTGAATTCGAGCTTGTTTATCTGTGTAAGTACTACATACTAAGTACATACATACACACATGCATATTTCTTATGCGAAGCTTTTCGGCTGATACTTAAGACCGCTCCAAGTGATTTGCCAGTAAGGAGTATCTGTACATACTTACATTCCTTCGGGATGGGCATGCGTACATACGCGGTACTCCGCTAGGAACTTTCGAATAAGTTTTATAAGTAAATTAGCCGGTCACGAAAACCGCAAAACCTTCAGCGGTGAATTTGCTATGAAACTCCACCCGTATAATAAAATTCTGAATAAAGTCATGCTGGGGCAAATCAGATAAAAGTATTTTTCCCTAGGAAGTTTTACTAGTGATAGGTATTGCTTATTCTACCGATCCGTGCCTAGCTCACTAGTCCCCAATCTGCATTTGCCCAGAGTTTTGTTAGTACGGAGAAGCAAAAGGTTTGGATTTCAACCTCACCCCATATTGAACCTCACCGGTTAATTGAATTCCATTCATAGGGATCCTGTCCTTCGTATCGTTCAACCTCTTTAGCCGGACGATCTGATGTCTTTGCTTCATTGAATTGCAATCCCGGACCATGTGCGCGCACGCACTGGCAAAACAATAGCTGCACATGTACAATGTTAGCTAACAGGCAAAGATGTCTGACAAGACGCGGCAAAAGATACCCAGCAGCGGGGACAATATCAGCTGTCCCCAGAATGCAGAATGCGGAGGGAGATCTTCTTCTTCTAGTGCGATGCATTTGTATATAAAGAGAACATCGTCGCTCCCTTCTTCCCTGTTATCCTCATTCTCTTTTCCCAGCCAAGTGGGTTTCATTCAACAGCCAGCACGATACTTCTCCCTTCAGTGAAGAGAAGAAAGTATTGATACCCTATCACCTCGAACCACAAAAAACTTGTGAATAGGTTCTTTCTCCTGCGTCTACGCAGAAGAACATCCTTTGCCCAACATGCCCGCCATGGCAGCGCCAACGACCAACCAAGGTAACATGCTTGGTGGTCGCGAGTTCCCACAAGTTACCTGGTATAAGGAACCTGGTCTCCGAAAGCTCTACTTCCTCCTCTCTACCGTCATTCTCGTCTCCGCCACCAATGGTTTCGACGGTTCCATGATGAACGGTCTCCAGACCTTGAGCTACTGGAAAAACTACTTCCACCCCAGCAATTCCGAGCTCGGTCTCCTCAACGCCATCATGTCTGTCGGTTCTATCGCTGCCGTTCCATTCTCTCCATTCTTGTCTGATTGGAGAGGTCGTAAGGTCGCCATCATGATTGGTTTGTTCATCATGTTCGTTGGTGTCGCCCTTCAGTCCGCTGCTCAGAATCTTGGTATGTTCATTGGTGCCCGTTTCTTGATCGGTTTCGGTATCTCGTTCGCCCACGGAGCTGCTCCATTGCTCGTTACCGAATTGGCCCATATGCAGCACCGTGCCAAGATCACTTCCATCTACAATACTACCTGGTATCTCGGTGCCATCATTGCTGCCTGGACTACCTTCGGAACCCTCAAGATTAAGTCTGACTGGGCATGGAGAACTCCCTCTATCCTCCAGGCTGGTCCAGCTCTCGTCATGATCTGTTTCATCTGGTTCGTCCCAGAATCTCCACGTTGGTTGATCTCCGCCGACCGTCACGAGGAGGCTCTCGCTATTCTTGCTAAGTACCACGCCAATGGAAACGCCGATGACGAGCTCGTCCGACACGAATTCATTGAAATCAAAGAGACCATCGCCCTCGAGAAGGAATTCAACCACCAAAAGATCTCTGTCCTTTGGTCTACCAAGGGTAACCGACACAGAATGTTCATTTGCTTGTGCGCCGGTCTTTTCTCCCAATGGTCTGGTAACTCGCTCGTTTCCTACTACATCGCTCTCATTCTCACCCAGGTCGGAATCACCAAGGAAGTTGACCAGAACTTGATCAACGGATGTCTTCAAATCTGGAACATGCTTGTCGCCGGTACTATGGCCTTCATGGTCGACCGCTTCGGTCGTCGCCCACTCTTCCTTACCTCCACTGGTGGTATGTTGGTCTGCTTCATCGCATGGACAATCTGCTCTGAGCGTCGTGAGACTACTGGCAATGAGGCTGCCGGACGTGCCGTCGTCGCTATGATCTATCTCTACTACACCTGCTACAACTTGGCCTGGTCTGGTCTTCTCGTCGGTTACACCGTCGAAATTCTTCCATTCCAGATTCGTGCCAAGGGTCTCGCTGTCATGTTCTTCTTCGTCAACTGCGCTCTCTTCTTCAACAACTACGTCAACCCAGAAGCCATCAACTCTATCCGATGGAAGTACTACATTGTCTACGACTGCTGGCTGGCTCTCGAATTAGCCGTTGTCTACTTCTTCTTCATCGAAACTCGATACACTCCTCTCGAGGAAATCGCCAAGTACTTCGATGGTGATGATGCCAGAGTCGGAGGTGAAGGTGCCACCGGACACGGAAAGGAGCTTCTCAATGCTCTTCACGACGACGGAAAGTTGGGTGATGATAAGGTCACCGTCGAGCACGTGCAGAAGGCTTAGATGTCATTATCATCTTTTGTATAATGTTGTGTATATTTTGTGGGGTTCAGTTTCCGCCGTTTTCTTGTAACTATCTTTTAATATAGTTGAGTCTATTTTCGACAGATTAAATGATAATGAGTTTTTCTCTCTTGATCACAAAATTTGAACCCGCTGAAAGTGAAAAATGGTCGTTGCTAGCTTACATCTCGTATTCGTCTGTGGCTTTTCAAATTCGCCTAGGTATGCATGCACTACGAAATTCCGTTTAGCCAGTAGGAACGTTTTTGTGCTGGGATAGAATATCCAACAGCCGATTTTCATTGAACCGCCAAAATATAAAAAGAGTTTTGCCGAGAGAGCCAATAGTGCTAATCTTTCCGAGGGTTGGCCCGGATCAATTGGGGTCTACCAATTGCGCCCCGCTGGCTAGCCATGGACTACACCCAAGAAGCTCCAGGTATTGACCCTGCTATACAGTGTGGGGGTCATTTCACATGTATCAAAAAGTAAAGGTTCCTTGAACTGCTATTATGAAGTCTTCTCGCGCAAGGGCGGTATCTTGTTGGAATATATATGTGCATATGCGCATACATTCTTTTTTCGTTTCGATGCTACGTGGAATACACCTAGGTACCTATAACAGCACATGATCGCTGGAATTTTTAAGATGACTGATTCCCGATTTTTTATCACTCTCATTGTTAACTTCTTTCTTTTTCTTCTTTTTTTTTGAAAAAAACTAGAGGAATCTATATAAACCTCTTGTCAGGTACTAATCTGGCGTCTATACTAGAACCCACAATCTATGAATTCGAACGATTAGACGAATAAACATTAACATGGGTTTACTAGTAGCCTCAGTCATAATCGCGTCTTCGTCTTGAATGACTTCTTAGCGAACCAAGCGAGGCAGCTTGAAGATCAATTGCTGTCTTCAAAACCCTTCGAAACCGTTTTCTATGTATCAACCTCAAAAACCTTTCAACTCTTCCTTCCCCTTCGTATTTATCTCTCCAAAAATGCAACTTCACTTCGGCAGTCATGTGTTGACTTGTTCGGACACGACCTCTTGAACCCGTCTCGGTTGGCACATTGTAGACGTTAACGGGTTCAGTACTAACAGAGAAGCCATGTTTGGATCGTGGCCTATGGTTATCCTTTGTTCGATCTTTGTGGGGTTTAAACGATAGTTTGTTAAACGATAGTTTGTGGCGTAGGGTCTGTCCCAGCGGTTGCTTTGGCCTTTTCTTCTTCCCCTCCTTCTTCTCCTTCTTCTCCTTCCTCTCGTTTCTTTTCGTTTCTTTGTCTATAACCTTATCATCATTAGATTTTCCTAACCTAAAACCCTTTTTACTCTTCTTTCTTTCGAGGTCTCGCTCTGCAGTATGTGCTCTTGAAAGTAAACCAGGCTCTTCTGACTCTGCTAAAGACTGCTGGGACGGCGATCTTTGAACGGGCCCAGAAGGCCTTCGGGGATTTTCTCCGTCTTTATCGGCTTCACGACGAAAACCGAGCTGTCTTTGTGCTGGTCGGAAGGATATCTCGGAAGGGTTGTCTTGTTCAATATCTGAGTCGACTTCCCATGGACTATTGAGAGAGTCCTCTGACGGTGAGGGAAGGAGAAAGGTGGATTGCTCTAATGTTTGGGAATCATGTCTCTTTGGTCGAGAGCTTTTGCGAACGTTCATATCATTCGATTTAGAGGTTTAGGAAACTGAACTCTTATATTCGGGCTGAGTTGAACTATGCAATGCGTTAAGCGTTATTGAGTGCAAAAAAAACCGTATTATCGGGCTAGCGCCGATGTATATACACCGTTGAAGCTTCGCTGAAAGGCCGATTGATTTAGAGCAGTAATGAGCACAATGTTGGGGGGATGGTGTCTCGCTCCAACGACGGATAATATAATGAAGTAATTGTGGATAACTTCAGGTTGTAGATTGAAGTCGAATCCATGACATCAGAATACCTCGAATTGATCTACACGTCCACAAGAGCATGAGACACGACACTCGGACTAAGTAACGAGGTCAGATTAATTATTTATCAGCTCTTCATGAGCATCTAGCCAGCCGGGGTCGAGGGACTGATGCACGTGCAGATCACATCTATCAATTGATCAATAGGGCCTTATAATGCTAGTTCTGACTGTACGTACCCTTGTAAATACCAACAAATTGTAAGCTACAGAGACAATATGGTTTAGTACAAGACAGTCCCGGAGACTATTAATCCTCCTTCTTTACCTTACACTTTTATCTTTACTCGCGGCATATTTATGGACGCCACGCTTGAAATAGAAACTGGCCAAATCGAGAAACGCAACACAAAGTCAGCATCCTAATGTGGAAATCCAACATATGACTACAGCTTGAGTCGAATTAATCTCCTAAGCTTCTCCTTCAATCTAAAGCTCTCCACGACCTAAACTGTATTTATCTCTAGAAGTAGGCTTATTGACTCGAGCTATGCCAATATCTAATCCGAACCTATCTGCTTCACGTGGCATTTGGAAGATTGTCTATATCCTTTGTGCCCGCTCACGTCCCAAAAGATCAATCTTAAGATCTTGGCGGGTATCGGCCCGAGAATTTAGAGCTTCTGAATTAGCGGCACGGGAAAACCCCAGACGTTACCCAACTCCACGGGCCTATTTTCGCGAGGCAGATGAGGCCCCATGATCTATGCAAACTACGCAGCACCTCCAACGATGGATATTTACCGGGTCTACACCCTTCTCATGATGGTCTGATCCAGATATGTGGAATAAACTAACTTGTTGCCCGAGCCTTTTGTTGAACGCCCCTCGGCTTTCAATATCGGGAAGGGTGATGATGGGTGGCCAATCACGATGAAACCAAAACGACCGCAGCTCATCCATATTAGAGTCCGGGGCTCAATCCTGGAGTATGCGGGGTCCGGACTTATACGAACTCGGGGTATCGGAAGTTGTTTTACTATAAAACCCTAAAGGTCCGATGCGACGGGCCTTCATATTCTAGTACCTACCTTTCTGAGACTTTATACACCGGCCGGCGCTTTCGATTTAGCTACTTCCCATATTCATTCGTATTAATTAGAATAGTATTCTGAATCATCCCTTGGACCTGCAATTTGGATTACGCGCACCAGCAAGATTGAAGCCGTTATACTTTAGTCTGAGCAATACAATTATATATTCAATATGGGAGAAACGCCGGCGGGAGCAACTTCGAGCACGCCAGAGCCTCAATCGCCGGCCGAAAAATTAGTCACTTTGGAGCAAAGAGCCGTGGATGAGCCCCGTGCTATTAAGGTTATTGTCATTGGAGCTGGAATCAGTGGTATCCTTGCCGGAATCCGATTGCCTCAGAGAATTGAGAATCTCGACCTTGTTATCTACGAGAAGAACCCAGAAGTCGGAGGAACATGGTATGAGAACAGATATCCCGGTGTAGCTTGTGGTATGTATATGACATCTAGTTATGATATCGCTACATGATTGCGACGGTATCATAGATGGTTATATGGTAAAATGTGGCATTAATACGTTGCGCCGCTGGATAGATATCCCCTCGCATTCTTACCAGGCATCATTCGAGCCTAACCCCAGCTGGAGCCGCTTCTACGCCCCCGGCGCGGAAATTGGAGAATATTGGAAACATGTGGCAAGGAAGTACGGCGTATACAGGTACTTACAAGCTAGCAGGAAGGTTTTGGAGGCAAAGTTCGACGAAGCCAGGGGTAAATGGACGCTGAAGATCCAGAAATTGGATACACCGGAACAAGAAGTGTTTGAGGATGAGGCGGATGTTCTCTTCGGTTGTATTGGCGCACTGAATGAATGGAAATGGCCTGAGATTAAGGGACTTCACGACTTCAAGGGGAAACTTTTGCATAGCGCAAACTGGGAGGATGGGTATGAGTACGCTGGCAAAGAGGTTGCGGTTATTGGTATCGGTTCCAGCGCGATACAAATTGTTCCAACTATGCAGAAGGTGGTTAAGAAATTAGATCACTATGCTCGTGGGAAGACGTGGATTGCTATGCCCATTGCTGGGGAGTTTGCGGAAGCTAAGAATCCTGATGGAAAAGACTGTAGGTCTATGACTGCTCCCAAGTCGAGAGTGTTACGGCGGACAACATCATGATACATATGCAGGCTAACAAAGACGAATAGTTAATTTTTCAGAAGCCGATATCGAAAAGTTCAAGAATGACCCGAAACACTTTTATGAATATAGAAGAGAGCTCGAACATGAGCTCAATTCGGCGCACACCATTACTATGAGAGGGAGCGATCTCCAAAAAGGAGCCGTCGAGGTTTTCACTGAGAACATGAAGCAAAAGCTGGCGTCAAAACCAGAAGTTTTCAAGTCGCTGTTACCGCCGTTCCCACCTGCTTGTCGACGGTTGACGCCAGTGAGTACGCTTTGCTTTGCCAAGTCCGATTTCCAGTTATTGTTCTGATTTTAACGCTCTGTTTCAATGTAGGGTCCTGGTTATTTGGAAGCAATCGCCAAAGATAATGTGAACTTCATCTCTGACGAAATTTCATATGTCACACCAGATGGACTTGTTGCTGCAGATGGCACAGCACGGTCAGTTGATGCTATAATCTGTGCCACAGGTTTTGACACAACATGGACCAAACGATTTCCAATAATTGGCCGCGGCGGGAAGCCACTTTCTGAGAAATGGAAAGACCACCCGGACACCTACCTTAGTATCGCAACAGATGGGTTTCCCAACTACTTCATGAGTTTGGGACCGAACTCTGGCGTTGGAACTGGCAGTCTGACAATTGTGTTGGAGAGGGAAGTTGATTATGTTTGCAAGGCGGTTCAGAAGATCCAAAGGGAAAACATCAAAACAATTGAGGTTAAGGCCTCGAGCGTTCGCAACTTCCAAAAGTATTGTGATGCATATTTCCCTGGAACTGTATTTTCGATGAAGTGTCGCAGTTGGTACAAAGGTGGCACATATGACGGCAAGGTCTCCGCATTATGGCCAGGTAAGCGGAACCCCTTTGAAGGTTTTTTTTTTTTTTTTTTGCACAATCGGGAAATACCAAGACGGGTCGGGATGGAAAGAAAACCAAAATTCTCCTTCGCGTCTCGGAGTCCCCCTGCGTTAAGGCTGCATGGCTGATAATCGTCGTTTTTCTAGGATCCTGTCTCCACGCTGAAAGAGTACTGAGCAATCCCAGGTGGGAGGACTGGGAATACGAGCACATCAATGACAGCGAACATGGTTGGCTTGGGAATGGTTGGACAATGGCCGATATGAAGCCCGAGGCGGACAGAGCGTACTACTTGAAGCATGGAATAGTTGATCTTCCTCCTGTTGTAGTATAATTTGCATATTGCATAAGATCTCGATGTTAATGGGTTACGTTGAGTACATTTACATGCAATCAATCTGTCAACATCGATTCGATGGCATAAATACATTGTCTAACGTTTTTGTAAATGTTTCGCCCTATTTTAGCCTCATATTAATATTATAGGCCCGGCACTTGCCGTGTACATAGATACTTAACTTAAGTACTTTATACATGTACTCAGATACATACCCATCCCACTGCAGTGCGTCCATGGATATGTAGATATCGGTATCGTTGACGCGCTCTAGCTCATCAACATTTTTCATGTATTCAGATTCAAAGCCTAGCTAACCGCTCGAGGTTGAGCTCCTGAAGCTTGTTAGCCTTGATCTGACGCAACTTTCTTTTTTTAGAAGAACCGCATTGTCTGTTCCCATCGTGATTCCAAATCGCCTAACCGCAGAACAACAATCACCAGACGTACCCTGGAAGAACAATCGAACACTTCGCGGTTCTATCAGACCTTCACGTTCGATGCTTAAGCGTTGAATGGTGTAAATGGATACCATCGAAGCGCCTCCTTTCCATTCCGTAACACTGCAAGATACCCAATGCAGGGAAGACGGGGGTGGGAAAAAAAGAGGATAGAAAGGAATGTAACCATCAGCCTGCACTACAACATGCATGCGCTGTGTGCCTAGCAAGAAAAAAAAAACTGGTGCTGAAATCTGAAACGGACGGTGACGCTATTATTGGCCGCCGTGGCTCCAGCGTACCTCTAACCAGCCCTCTGTGATTCGTTCGAACTCGACAACCCTCGTTAGCCCCAAAATGCAACAACGCTAACTGCCAGCCATTACTATGTAAGTATGTACAGTCCAGTAAGCAAGCTAACTCCAGACGCAGGTACGGACGGCACTTGTACCACTTTACCTGAGTGTTCCAGCGGAGCTAGGTGGGCTAAGCTTTGGTGGACGAAGATTGGGTGAATCAGGGTCAGCCTCTGTCTTGGCTTGTAGACACCTTCCGCCTTTAAGATCCTTTTGTTAGCCCCCTTTGCTGTGCCTTTCCTTCCTCTCTCTCACGCTCGCGCAGTCTCTCCTTTTTGTTTCTGTGTTTCAAGCAAGCAAGCTTTGTGGTCGAGGTTGATTCTTTTTTCTGAATCCCTGTTCTGATTCTTTTCGCTGAGCGATTCGAATTGATTCTTAGAGGCCCAAGTCATTCCTTCCCTATATAGACGATCTTACGTCCCGGCTTAGAGCATTCTTACGTTCTTGCCTTTCCTTTCCCTTCAGCCTCCCAGCCAGCGGCCTCGGTTCTTGTCTTGTCTCTGTCAGATTCTTATTGCTCTAGCTTCTTGTAGTATCGCAAGTTCGAGACTACATTACATTCCTTCAAGCTCAAGAGTCTTCCAGTGGTATACTCTCATTATACATCTTGTTATCTTTTTGTTAGACTGCTCAGCCTCCTCTATACCAAAGCTCCATCCAGTCTTTTTCTATAGTCTATCGACATATAAAAGTCAGTGCAGTGCACAAAGGAGACTTCACGATCTTTTTTTATTTATTTTATCAATACTATCGATATCAGTACCCCAGTCAGATTTCCTACGATAAGAACGAAGAAACGAACACCGGCAAACATGATTTCCACGCACCTTTTCCTCCTGTCTCTCGTGGCTTCTATCAATGCCATTCCGGTCCCTATGCCGCAAACTCCAGACTTTCGCACCCTAGATACTTGTCCAACAAACGGAGCTATTGTTTGCAGTCCCGACGGTTCGAAGTTCTATCTCTGTAACTTTGGGAGGGCTGTCCCCATGGGCTCTGTCGCTGCTGGTACCTATTGCAGCAATGGAAAGATCGTTACCATCGGTGCATCTGCCGCTCCTACTATGATGCCTCTGCCGGCTAAGCCTACTCAATTTCCAGAGCCGACTAGCATCGAATTAGTCAAGACCTCTCCCCCAGCAGCAACTCCAACTGCAGCTCCGATGAATCCTAACCCTGAGCCCATGAAGGATGAAATCACAAGCACAATCACCACCACCGAAGAAGTCACAAGCAAATCCACCAGCACAATCTTGGTTACTGTAACTGGCGAACCTCCTCGTGCTCCTATGGAGACTCCTGTTCCAGAGCCTGTTCCCACATCTGAACCATCCAGCGGTTCAACTGGCGGAATTGTCATCACCGAAGACATCATCATTAAGACCGGGGCAAGTTCGAAGAGTTGTCCTCGTGACAACGAATTCAGGGATCTTGCAGTAGAGGAATGTGCCACCGCTAAACATGCCGCTCCGTTTATCACCGAAGCCTTCAAGAAGTACGAAATCAACACCATCGGTGAAGCCGCTGCCATCCTTTCCCTTATGATGTTCGAAACTGGTAACTTCCAATTCAATACCAACCACTTCGGAATGGGGGGTAAGCCTCGACCAGGTCAGGGAACCAGAAACCAAATGTCTCCAAACTTCATCGTCGAGTACGCACAAACATTCGGATCCACTGATAGCATCAGCCCTGGTATCACCCCCGCGAACATCAATGATCAAACCGATGAAGTCAAGAATAAGGTTTTGGCTTTAGTTCTTGGCGACGATAGGACCTGGGCTAGCGGTGCTTGGTTCTATAAGAACTATGCCCCATGCGCTGCCATCATGCCAGCTCTCCAGAAGGAGACAGTTTCGCGTCAGGCCTGGAGTGATTATATCACCAAGTGCGTCGAGACAACTGTCGCTTCCAGGGGCGCCAGCTTCGAAGCTGCGGTTGTCGCTCTAGGTGGAACCCTTACCGCCTAAACTTTAGGACCTGTGTCTGTAAATTTACTCTAGGGCACTGACAACCTAAATTTTGGTGCTTTTTATCCTCTTACAATTTCTTTTCCTTTCGCGATAGGGATTTTTAGGATCGGTTCATTTGGCTTTTTAGGATATGCATACTTGCATTTTTTACACGGTGTTTCGGAATGTCTAAAATTTTTCTTCTTCTATTTCCACTTCATGTTATATACATCCATAGGGCTCTTTGAGAAATCTACCATGGAGGGGTTTGGTCTGTGACCTCTTCTCTTCTTGTTCCCGACCATCTAATTTTTGATCGTAAGCCTTTTAGAATAACTTGAGACCTAAATCCGGCCGATGCGCTAAATTACTTAACCAGCCAATGATCTAAACAACAGATCTCTGTGTAACTCTGTTTCGAAACACGCCAGCACAGGAGACCGACCTCCTTGAGAAGCCGCGTGGCCGTTTCGAGTTCGTTGTCATATGATCATGGGCATTCTTTCCCACATTGGCCGGGACGTTAAAAGAATTCCAAAATGAGGCACAGTTATATCCAACAGCAACAACAATATTCTAGCTTGAAAACATAGAGATATTCGAAACGAAACATAATTTCTAGTTGTCTAGTATATGGTACTCCGGAGGCGAGATTTACAGGTGTCAATCCATGGGTTCATACTGATTCCGGTTTGTCCAGAGTATTTGTGTCCATGGAGCGTTATGGTCTCGCGGTGTGAGCAGCTAGCGCATGATCTCTGATCACAACCTACGTATACTGCGTAGCAGGGACTGGCATTCTGGACCGCACGATACTAACTAGAGTATCAAGGCGTAAACGTTCTCACACACATATCTAGCTTTTTCAATTCCTAAAGCCGGATTCATCAATAGATATGATCTCATCTCATCTCATTTCATTTAAATATTTCGTAAGATCGAGCGCCTCGGGTTTGCTTACATGTTATAAATATTACGAAGACTTACTTAGCCCAATTCACACTCTAAAATTCGTGATATATAGCAATGGAAAGAATATAAACCCATTCTCATTAAAAATTCCTCACAAGAGTCATTAATATACCTACCGCGTGTGGAAAGGATACAAACTTGCACGGTAAATACAAAATTATTAGAAAAGGGGAAACTGCCGTGTCAGCCTCAGCCATTCAAATGTGCCGCTAGAGCTATCCTCGATTGACATCTGATTTCTCAGAACGGATACATGTACATAGGTGGACCTCTGAGTCAGATATTAGATACATGTATAAAAAAGCCAGTTGCAATTGAAACTTCATAGCTTGCTCAGCTGCCCTTGGCATTCCCAGGTCCTACAGCAGTCCCAGGATCCTATCATTTAGCCCACGATGTCCTTCTCTACCCTACTCCTCGTTACCCTCCTCACCACGGTGATCACAACCATGGCAACTGTTTCTTCCACTACCAACTTAACATCAATCCTTATTCCACTCTACATCTATCCCACTCCAGGCGCCTGGGATCCATTATACCGAGTCATAACCGCATACCCTACCCAACCGTTCACAATAATTGTAAACCCGGACTCTGGCCCCGGACCCAAACGCTTCCCTGACGAAAGCTACAGAGAAGGAATTACGAAACTTAAAGCATTTAAAAACGTAAGAATTATCGGATACGTTCACGTATCTTATACCGCGAGAAAATTGGAGGATGTCTGTCAGGATATAGATAGATATGTTGGATGGGATGAATATAAAAGTGGTAAAATTTCGGTGGATGGCATATTTGTCGATGAGGCTCCGGAGGATGTTGGGAAAGATGATATCAGTTTAAGGTATATGCAAAAAGTCAGGAAGAGGATATCAGCTAGATTTCATAGGATTGGGAAAAGCGGCTTTACAATGATAAACCCTGGTGTGATTGCTGATAAAAGGTTTTACGAAGCTACTGCGGATGCGGTTGTCTCCTATGAAGACCGTTTGGTAAATTATTATGCCCCGGGAAAGTTACAGACGAGTAAAGATCAGAATAAGAGTCCTGAGACTCCGCCTAAGATGCAGGCTATCATTGTAACGTCGGTTGATGGATCCGATGCAAGGGAACGATATTTGCTAAAGAAGGTGGTCGAGAGGAGGATAGGATTTGTGTATTTCACAACTGATCTTGACTATCAGAAGTTTGGAACAGATTTGGTCCTTCTAGTAGATAAGGTCGCCAGGAGTAACGGACTTGTTAGAAAGAGGACAGCGTTATCACTATGAGCTTGGTTCTAGATCTAACAAGAACTATGATGCATGAAACATCATTATTTGCTTGGTATCAATTTTTAAAGTGATTCCTAAAATATAAAATAACATTGGTCTTAGTCTAATGTAATACCAGACTGCTCATCGTATACCGGATAGAGGCATCGTTCAATTTACGATGAAACAAAGGGATCCAACATGTCCTTCTCATCCAATATTTGAAAGGCGAAAGAAGAATAACAGAACCTAACGGCATGAAGAGTAAAAAAAAACCTATTTTTACAAACGAAAAGAAAGAAAGAAAGAAAGAAAGAAAGAAACTAAGTACGCCGGCATATGGTATTATGGGAAAGTTCGGATCGCTAAGACTCCACAAATATCCATATCTAGTCTTTCCCAAACTCCAGAGAAAAATCAAGAAAACGCCTTTAGATGATCTGAGTCATGGTGCATGTAATACTAGGGAATGTGCGGTCATAGTGGTAGTGGTATTAGGCGGATGTGGTGGAGTATAGTGATCTTGATGGTGATGACGACAAACCCAGGAGCACGGACGAGATCAATATATATCCGGTTCCGTGGGTGTTGGCTTTGGTGCTGGCTCTGATGGCGGTTCTGATGGTGGCTCTGATGGTGGCTCTTCCTGACCCTCATCTTCGGCGATGGGGGGACAGTAAGTGCGAAGAACGTGCTTGAGGGCGGGCCGTCGGATAGGTTTGGCGAGGAAGTAATTCATACCACACTCGAGGCCTAAAGCGGGAGGTATATTAATATAGGCTCAAGTTCGACAACGGCTAAAGCAGTGATAACTTACACTCCTTAATATTACTCTCCTCTGTCAGAGCAGACAATGCTATGATGGGGGCAGAGTATCCTAGCTCTCTGATTTTCCGCGTGCTTTCCAGACCGTCGAGGTTAGGCATCTGAACATCCATGAAAACAATATGGAATGCCTGGTTGGATTCAATTGCCTCCTTGATTCTATCCACAGCCTCAACGCCATCGTCGGCGAGGGTAATGTTTTCAATTTGCTCAAGCTTAAGCATTCTAATCACAACCTCCTGATTAATTTTATTATCTTCAGCCACCAGAACCCGTACGTTCTTTGCGTCGGTGCTCCCAAGTTTCTTGTTCACAAGGAGAACCTTGCCCCCACTTGCAGTTTGAGGTTCTTGTGATGGAGCAAAGAAAGGTTGTGAGAAGCCGACGAGGCGGGGCTGAGGGAATGCCGCTAGCCTTTCAGCATTGGTGGCTGTAGGGTCGAGTGCCCTATCCGAAGATTTACTTCCAGGAACAGGTGATAGTCCAGTACCCGAGTCTATCGTTCGCTCAAGGGAGACGCTTCCCTCTCGAGAACTGACGTTTGAAGAGGTCAGCCCGTCTTTGGGGTGTTTGAGAGGGATTTTTAGCGTAAATGCGCTGCCAACGCCTTCTTGACTGTCTAGTGTTATCGTACCGGACATCAAGGTAGCTAGTTGTTTGCATATAGAGAGACCCAATCCAGTACCGCCGTACTTCCTATTCAGGCCGAGCTCTCCCTGAACGAATGGTTCAAATATCTGCTGCTGCTGATCTATCGGTATTCCGGGGCCTGTATCTTGGATCTTAAACTCAAATATATAGCTTTTGGGGTCTAATTGGCTTTCTGATGCGACACTCGGCTGCTTTCGAGATTCTGAAAGATTGCTAGGGACCGAAGTTGGCCCGATGGCAAGTGGTTTCTCGTTTTGGATGTCGGACGACTTCTCTGATAAACTTTTCGAGGCGGTAGGAGATTTGTGTCGGTTTCGGGAGGAATCTCGAGAGTCTGTTATTGGGATAGGTATCGGCTTAAATTCATTGCCAAGTGTGATAGTAAGGTGCACCTTCCCAGATTCCCTACAAGGTTTTCAGTAATTCAGTCCTGTATACTTTCTGTTCATTAACAACCTTCGAGTTCGACTTACGGCGTAAACTTCAGCGCATTGCTGATTAGGTTGATAATGATTTGAAGTATACGGTTGGAATCGCCCATGACCACCATGTCGCTCAAGGCCGCCTCCGGGATCATCGTAACACCCAGTTTGATTTTGCTATCTCTAGCTTGCTTTTCAAAAATTGCCAAAACCTGGCTGGCTATATCAGTTATTCTAAACCTTTTGATGTCCAACGGTATAGCCTTGCCGCCGATTTGGGTTCTGCTAAACGTGAGAAGATCGGTAAGAAGATGTAACAATAGTTCACCGCTTTTGTACACGATCCCAAGGCTTTGTTTAATTCTAACAATGTCGTCCTCGGCAAGGCAAACAGCACACATACCCAGAATGCCGTTCAATGGTGTCCTCAGCTCATGGGTAATATTGGCGATGAAGCGGGATTTTGCTTCATTGGCCGTTTCTGCTATCTGTCTTTGCTCTTCGAGTTGGACAGTCCTCTGACGCACGCGTTCTTCTAAGGTCTCATACTGCACTTCTAACTCTTCCGTCATCCGATTAAACTTATGGGTTAGTTCCGTCAGCTCATCTTGGATGAGATGCGACCTTTCAGGAACCTTTGATGGAATGCGGAACGTATTGCGAGAATCATCCTGATCCTCGTAGAGGTTTACTTCGGTAACAGGACGGAGGAGGACACTTTTGCTAAAGCCAACTAAACCCTTAGCCGACTTCATAACATTTGACGTTCTTCGTTGGCCATTTCCAGGTCGCCCTGCACTTTCAGAAGCACTCGGCGCATCGCTTTGACGTTGAAGCCCTCCATTAGAATTGGCTGTCATCAAGGAAGAGTTGAAACCATCCGGACGACCCCGGGGGCTTAGGCTTCGTTTACCATTTTGTGTCGCAGCAGAAAGCCTGGTGATGGGCCGAACAAAAATATGAGATAACGGCCATACCAACAGGATAACAACCCCAAGAGTCCCAAAGATTGTTGCTAAGAGAATGTTGCGGAGTTGTATTACGGGCGCAAGGACTTCTTCGTAATCCTGAGCTATAATGACACCCCAATCTAAGTATGGAACGTCGAGTAGGACGAAGCCGACGCTAAAACGGTGATCTGAGATATCCCTCACGCTGAGATCAGCTCGTGCTGGGTTACCCTTCCCGTTGTGAAAAGTGTCGATGACAGTCGTCCACGCATTCATGGGGCCGGAAACTCCGAATATATCAGGTTTCTCATAGGCAGGGAGGGTAAAGCGAAACATGGTGTCACCGTTTACTTTATCATCGGATGTATGTTCCCCAGACCACAGATTCGTGGGGTTATCAGGCCCGACAACAAGCATGAGACCTGTTTCGTCAAGCCCAAGACGCCGGTTTGATATATCTACTAAGATCTGGATGTTGACAATAATAGTGAAGAATCCAAGCAACGGGTGAACACGGGTACTATTATTAGTCTGGTCGAATATGGGAACAGTGTAGGATGCTAGGTAAAGCGTTTCATTTACCATAACGGGCCCCTGGAAGGTGAAATTAAATTGCTGAACGGTAGCCGGCGTAATGATTTCAAACCGTTCATCTTCTCTCTCAGTCATGTTGTATGGACGAGGGTATAGAGAGTCAGGGAAACCGTCGTGTCCATTCCAGCTGAACCCGGATCCAACAGGTTGGAAACCATGGGCAAGGAAGGTACCATTCGGCTCGGTGCCGTTGATACCAAGGGCGCAAGAGCAGGTAACATTCGCAAAGGTCTCATTGAGATCTCGGTTCCAAAGCACGGCTTGTAAGAGATAAGGCTGCGTTTCGAGAGCGACGGCGATGTCGGTGATTGTATCATCCCAAAGGTTCCAAGGGCGGTTCCCTGCATAGTAGTCTTTTAGTGCACCTTGGATGAGAAGCCGTGAGGAAACCGAGGCGATTGAGTTTTGGAGAATGGCAAGGGCCTGGGAAAGCTGGTCGGCTTTGAGGGCAGCGACAAGGGCTAGACGGTCGGCACGTAGATTGACGACAAAGTGATAGTTTTTGACCCACTATTATAATATGAGAATGTTGACCATACTAAAGTAACGAGGGGAAATGAGCTTACCGATATTAAGGAGGGGATACCGACACAGCAGAGGGCGAGGATCGTGACGAGGAACTAATGTTTCGTAGGCGTTAGTATGACTGCTGTCGCTGTTGCTGTGCCGCGTGCAGGAAGTCAGGGATGAAATAAGAAGAGACCATACGTACGCTGAGCTGCTCCCTAATCTTAATTCTCATCCTCATCCTCCTGCTGTCCAAGATATCCGTCACCGAAGACGACAGCCGTTCATACCATCACCAACCAAACAAGAAAGCCCTGCGGATACAATCGAAACAGATAAAATGTTTCGGTCGGAGAACGGTCGCGGTAATCCTTCTAGGGGTACCGCCGTGCGAAAAGATAGTCGTTTGTTGATGTTGAATACGTTTAAACGAGATGATCAACAGGGCTAAAATGCGACGAGGCTATTTCGCAACCTCGACTAACTTCTAAGGTATCGATAAAAACCGATAGGGATAGTATAAGAATGCCAATAATCTCAGGTTCGAGTGCTTGGATGGGGATATCGGATTGGGCTGGGCTGGACTTGATTAGACTAGTCGTCGAAAACCTGTTGCGCGTCTGATGTCAGTGGCGGTGTTAGCTAGGATACGATGCTTAAACACGATCGTGCACGATCGTAACAACCAGCCGAAATCCCGGCTAGCCTGGGCTTCCTTACTACGTCGGTGCAATCGCGATGGAGCTGCGAACCGAGGTATTGAAGTCGAAGAAGTCTGGAGAGTGTGATGGTTCAAGTCGAACATGGCTGAGGTTGAGATCGTTAGTTAGAGTTGATGTCGAGGTTGATCGATCGGGTTGGTGGAGTGGCAGCAATAAGCTCGCTTTTTTGGCGGCGGCCAGCGGTGCAGTGTGGGGAGATCAACGGCCGGAATTGTGCGCATGTGCTCCGTCGTGTCAATTAAGCCTTTGCCCCCCAATTTACTTCTGGAATTTTATATACATGCGGCAAACTCTCTCCCCCCTTCCTCAGCGTTATCTATGTATAAGAGATGGTATCGCTAGATACCGAATCCAGATATCCACATGGCTGGATTGTTTAGTTGATGATAGTTATATAAATACATGGTGGTGGGGGTGGTGGTACCGGTGGACGGGATCGCAACATTCGAATTCATCACTCATTCATACAATCAAAACAAAGTACGCCTAGGCAAGATGAAAGAGCAGGAAAGAATCAGCCTGCTTTGTTTGAATTCACAAGCTCGATCTCACTTAGTGCTGGCTTCAAGGTAGACGGTTCAACTTCAGATCCGAGAACCGTCGACTGCGATCCTGCAATCGTGTCTTCCTCAAATATCCTTGTCACCCTCTTCTCGGCCTTTTCGACATCGTTCGCTTGCTTTGTAACCCCCATATCCCCCTCGGCGCTAGGAACTGCACTCCCTCTCCTTGACGGTATAGAGTTATTGAATAAAGAACCTTCTAATTGGCTTCTGAGCCAGTATGGTCTCGATAGCCGTTTCGATCCTCGGTTTCCCTCCAGAAGATTCGGCGATAATGCTGCCGGGTTAACGATGGCTAGATTCTGAGCACCATCTCTAGGGCTAGGTGATATACCAGCTTCGAAGTTATGGTCGTCCGATGACCCGTGGGAGATAAGCCGGGGCAGAAACTTTGCGACAAGCGCCTTCAGATCAGGCAAAGACGCTGCTGTGATTGCGAACAGTAACTCGAATGCAGTACACGACCATAGTACAGGTCCTTTCCCTGTGAAGCCGTTAGCTTGAGTTGATAGACCCGTCATAAGGATCTCGAATCAAAATGAGTTACTTACATGTCCAGTCGAAGAAACCTTCGTCGTGTAGTTTGATTGAAACTCCTAACTCCACCAAGGCTATGCAACAAACTGAAAATCCTAGTCCAAAGATAACGACCAAATTCAACCTTTGTCGCTTGGGCAGGTTGAGTTTCCATAGATAGGGGATCGGTAGCAGATAGATCGCAAAGTCGACGATAAAGTTGCCCGCAATGTTACATATGTATAACAACTGCACGTTGATGCATTTCCCAGGATTTTCATAAACCCATAGAGATGGCACGGGCCTATATAGATAATCTTGATTCTTAGACCTTCATGGACTTACTTGGACGATGTCTAGTCCGCGCTGGTGTAATCGATTTGTATCCACTTACCTACAAGTATTAACCATAAGGGTAGCGGTAACAACGAAAAGGGCGAAAAACCCTGCCACCAAGATTTGCGATGTTCGTCGAATATGTGTCACCTCTGGAGGAAACATTCGCTGGTACCGCAGGATAATCGACGCTTTCGTGAACATCACGCATGCTAGATAGAACAGGATACCCATGAGGTAGTACTTGTTCAACGCTCTCACATCGTTAGGGTAGATATCGTAGCGGTGTAAACCGAATCCTACAGTTGTGCTCGCTATTACAATGGCAGACTTTAATGCGCAAAAAAACTACCCCAGTGTTAGCAATATGCAGCGCATCCTCAGAGACCTATCTCTCTCTCTCTATATATATATCTCAAAACATTCTGGATCAACTTACGACTGCTGCAAGTATCCAATAGTCCTCCCGGAATAGTTTCTTTGACCCGATCAGCCTTGAAAAAAGTCTCAACCCGACAGCGACACATGCCAGCCCCAATGTCAATGGCTCAACCACCCGCGAAATGGTTACCCGAGATTCTGGGTTATTATAGTTCGGAGCTGGCCAGGTGTTCGTGATGTAGTCCGGAACGAAAACGAATGAATTGTGGGGATTGGGCTTTTCGACATTATAGCGCTCGTACCAGCCTACTGTATTCTCCATAGTTTAGTTCCGTCTGTGACAGTTTTCCCGATTGTTCATATTGTTGTTGTTGCTGCTTCGAGGATGCCCTTTTCAGCCCTATCGCATCTTGTCTCATATGTTTGCCCTCCGAACAGCGAAATCGAAGAAAGGGAAATGGATCCCTCTGGAAAAGTTCTCCATGTTCAGCCTTTTACAGCTCGCTTCTTCCTCGTTCTTCCTGTCCTTCTAGAAGAATTGCCTTCAGACTAATTCAAAAGAACTGCGGCTGGATCAATACTCGCTTCAGCTCGGAATAATGCTGTAACTTTTTGATGGAACAGCACATTTTGAAGAAGGAGCTCGTGGGCAATTGGACGCCACCGGCAGAAAAGAGTCGCTAGATTTGGGATCCGGCAACCTTGGCATATCTACAGCCAATGATGTTTCGAGTTTGGTCTAGCAATGCTGACTTATCGTGACTAGATCAATTGAGCGCGATCGATCGGGCGAGTCTAAGATGAAGGAAGTCAGTTTTCATAAAAGTAAGTACATAGTAGCTCTAGTTCTTGAATTTTTTGCATCATTCCCTCGAAACCAAGATTATAATTAATACCTGTCTTATGAATCCGGCGGATTTCGCAAATGCCCGAGTCCAACAGTCTCCCATGATTCCACAACCTAACTTGAGTACTTAGGCACCTAAATAAGCCAGTCAGTAAGTATTTGCGTACTTGGTACTAAGTTGGAAGTACTTACCTCTTAGCTTAGTACTTGCGTACAAGCTCTAGAAGATTACTTCATCCGAAAAGCTTAGATTGATTGACACGAAAATCCAACCTCCAGTCACACAGACTTGCACCCCTGTCTCATGACGTATGAACAGGGAAATGCCACATCCCGCAACACTCGCATCTTTCTGACGTCGACGATGCCAGGATTTCCTTGCTTCTCGTCTGAATTTTTCGAGATCCCACACGATAATTTGCGATTATCACCAGATCCCCCCATGGATTAAGGAAGCGCAAAGTGGCATGTACGGTTAAATCCCAACATATTCGCGATGTCCAATTCGTGCCCGCTTCGCAGAGCCCTGGCGCGGACCCTGAGGGTTTTTTCATATGACGATGTTCAATTCTTACCCCCCAGTTCTACGAAAACAAGGATTCTGGACCCTTGGGTGATATGTGCTGAAGGGCCTTTGCTATTTATTACAGGCCCAGGGTTTTCTTATAACTAACAGCCTTCGTTTCTTTCGCCTCGCACTAAGTTGCTTTCTATATGTGATAATAATTTGGCAAAGCTTCAGCCACAGATTCGGCCCCCCTTGCCAGTAATATACACCTTCAACTGCCGACGACAACGGCCCGAATAAATTAACTGTACATCTTAAAGGCTTGGTTTTGTCAGCCTTGGCGACTTTATTTTTGCAATGAGCTCGAAGGGCAGATACACCGGTGAATCTTCGCGGTCTACATATCCTAGTAGACGCTCCTATGACTATTCCGATTCCGAATCATCAGATGACACCTCTTCATCGTCATCCGAATCGGACTACCGCCATAATCCCCAAAGGAAAAGGAGGTCATCATCAGCTCGACGGCAATATACTTCCGATAAGTTGAAGGGACTGACTAAAGCACCTCAGAACCAACCTGTCAGACGAAGGCGAGCGGCTTCAGAATCCAGGGCCCGAAGTAAAAGACATTTTGATTCAGATAGTTCGAGCCAAGGTGACTCCAGCTCAGAAAGTGATTCTGAATCGGATGATTCATCCTTGGAAGAAAACTCATCTGGGAGGCGCTCCAAGGTTGACATGAGCGTCGCTTCCTCGAGCTATCATAAACGTCCTAAAACGAAGCTGGAAAAGAAAGTAGATGAGGTCTTGGACGCCTTCGGTCTATTACATATCAAAAACAACCCCTCCAAGCGGCAACTATCTTCACCTGACCCGGAAAAGTACGCCAAACAAAAGCAAGCCCTCCAGGCTGCTGTCACTGCCGCGGCCATCGAGGCGTGGAGAAGTCATTCGAAACCTGGAGGCTTCAATCTACAGAAGGTCATACGAGTGCTTGTCGCTGGTATTGCTGCTGGAGGTGTGGATGTTTTGGTGGAGAATAGACCAGGGCACGACAAGATGAGAGATATCGCCGAGGCTGTAGTGGGCGGCCTGGCCACGAGTAAGACCTTGGGAGGAAAAATTACACATAGAAGGGAAGGTGGGGCGCAAGGAACGATGATTGATGGCTTTATCGCCCTGGCTGCGAGCAAAATGGTCAAGCCGCCCAAAAAGGATGAGATTGAGTGGAGGAAGAAGAAATACGCTAAAAGATCAAGAAGCATGGAGCCGTCGAAGCAAAAACAGTCGAGCCCGCGCAAGCGGTAATTCGCCATCTTCGGTGTTTCCCGCGGATCCGGGCCTCGTGATATTCATATACTTTTTGTCGTATGATATCATGGTGCGCCACGTGGGAAGTTAGGAGGTTCTATATAACGTGGGTCGATAATGCTGGGAACAGTTTAGCGTTTTGGCGGGTCCCCTGTTGCAGTTACAATTGATGGCATGCATTGGTATTGGGATACGACGATATATGATATTTATGACCTGAGAGTTTTTAAAAGTAGTTAATGATGGCTTAAGTATGGTTCTGCTTTGGGAACATTATTACGTTTGAATGCATCGAGGAGATTTTGAGACATCGACGCCCCTCCGACGCATGATACCCCTCTTCTGTTTTCCCTGTATACGAATTTTACGAATCCTAAAATATTTTACGAAAGAAGTGCTTGCAGGAAGAAGTTTGTTATTAAGTGGCTGGGATTTTATGTATTATAATCTCGTAATGACTGTACTGATTGATATGCAATAGAATAGCTTGGTTATATCTCGGAGGGCTCTCAGGTTTTCTCTTAGTTCTACTTAACGCCATGGTAGTATCTCCGTATAGAATCAAGTCTCGTAAGTGCTACCTTAGTATATAATTTGCATGCAATAGGCGCCCAATGCAAGCCCTCGGAGCGTCCACAGTGCAGAGACGGCGATATTGATATCAGTTTTGCGAACTCGGTAATTATTTTCCTCAATGTAAGATCGAATAGCTCGCTCAATTGATTGATCAATAACTTGTTATTTTAGTTTAAGGAGTTCTGCGGCACGGAAGTGTGGGATAACTCGATGAAACGACCAGGCAGGTAATGATATTTAACCGGCAGTAGTGGCATGAGGATGCTGGGGCATTACATATATTAACGCAATCGTAAGATCAAAAATTGGGGGCCAAAATGCCACATGATAAGCCATCTGCGGAGAGAGCGTGAAAGATGGTATGTAATATGAGGTCCGCCAATCGGAAGCTGAGGAAGGATATACCTGGAAAGTGCTTCTGTGCCGAACATTCCCATTTTTTCAGTTCAGTCGGATATCTCCACCTGAGCTGAACAAAAAGCTGGAGTTTACATTTTAAGTTTCCTCGCTCGTATCGCGCTGCAGGTGGCCTTGTCTGCTGGTGCGCCAGCCAGGTTCTTGCGACACCCATGGCCAGGGGTAAAAGGGTGGGAAACTTTCCAACAAACAACGCAGAATGGGTGCTGGGTTCGATGCAGGCTTGCTTGGCTGTGCATTCTTTACCAGGGTTAGCATCCCGGCCAATCCAAATACATCTTTGTAAAGACTCTTGGGGGTCTATATTTCCTCGCTGTTATACTTTTTCCAAGATACCTGGGATAGGTCAGCTTTGGTTCTGGCCAATAAGCAGTCACAGCGCTAGAGAGGTCTTTGGATTCTTCGCTCAGAGCACATAATGTCTCACTGCTTCGATGCCATGGACCCGTCCCAATGGGCTTCCCCATCCCAATTCCTAGGAACGCAATCGCGAACGACCGGGATTGACCACCCGCGAAAAAAAAAAAAAGTTAGTTAAATTTGGTCGGTGCTTTTTGGTTACTCCACAGTCTCCACCTCTCCACCTCTTTGGATGAACCGCCTTGCGAGCGAGAGAGAAAAAGTCGTCGTCAGACATGACCAAGTCGGCACCTGGAGACCCCATGCACGGGTTAAGGTGTTCCTGACTGCGGATCTAAACCGTCCGTTATTAAGGCACAACGACTAGGAACCATGGGGTAATGGTTGACCTATTTAAATTAAGGTACGATGCCCGCCTCAAGCATTGCATTGACCCCCCTCAGGAACGGCCATTGATCTCTCCCTCAGCACTGCCAAGCTCATCATATCGATAATGCGGTTGTCGTGGACTCTCCTTCTCTTCGCGGGTCTGACGTGCGCGTCGCCGCTCTCTTATTCCAAATATTCCATTCACGAGTCTCGACAATATCTACCTCATGGATGGCGTCGTGATGCCAGATTATCAGGCGATCTTCAAATCCCCGTAAAGATTGGTCTCGCACAGGCAAATCTCCATCGCGGGGAGGATTTCCTAATCCAAGTCTCGCATCCAGACAGTCCGAATTATGGGAAACACTGGACCCCCGACGAAGTACGAGAGAAATTCTCGCCTTCGGAGGAAAGCTATACTATTATTGCAGCATGGCTAAAAGCGTCAAAGATACCATACAAGCTGGACGCCCGCGGATGGGTGACCTTCGACGCGCCTGTCTCGATCGTTGAGCGTTTGTTTAGAACTGAGTACTATTTCTACGAGCATACGAGTGGGCAGATGCACATCGGCTGTGATGCTTACAGCCTGCCTGAAGGGATCGGTAGCCATGTGGATATTGTTATGCCTACTCTGCACTGGGATATCCAAACTGAAGACGCCTCGTCTGAGAAGCAGCGAAGGCTTAGAAGGCTTGCCAAAAGATCGGCTTTCAAGCGAACAACTGGTGCTATCATTGATGGCATGGGCACCGGATTCCGTACTGGCGGGGCTAGAAGGCTCACACAGTCGGATTCTAGCTATTGGCATAAATTCAGTAATCCCAAGTATGCAGGCCTACAAACCTGCGATCAGTTCATCACCCCAGATTGTCTGAGAGAAATGTACAGCTTTGGTGTAAACCACAACCCCATGAAGAATAACAGCATCGCTATTGTTTCCTTTTCACCACAGACATATCTCCAACAAGACATGGATAATTTCTTTGGTAACTTTTCGCCCGCTCAAGTTGGCCAGAGTCCAACGTTGAAGTCTATTAACGGAGGATATGTCTTACCCTTCACCGGCGACTGGTGGAATGCTGTCGAAACAAACATGGACTTGCAGTATGCTATGTCCATCGTTTATCCGCAGGTATGTTCATATATTATATATACACATCTCGAACTTCAGAGGAAAGATGAGGCTAAGAATAGTCTAGAACGTTACGCTCTTCCAGGTGGGAGACGGTCTCCAGACGGGCAAAGACGAGTACAACAACTTCTTAAACGCGATCGATGGGTCTTATTGCACTTACGATGGAGGCAACGACCTAAATAAAGATGCGGTATACCCAAATCCAGCACAAGGAGGTTACAAAGGCCAAAGGATGTGCGGTACCTACGATCCAACCCTCGTTCTATCAGTTAGCTACGGAGGCAACGAGGCGGATTATACCGCTAGATATGCCACACGCCAATGTAACGAGTTCCTAAAACTTGGTCTCATGGGGGTGTCTGTTCTCTTTGCTTCTGGAGACTTTGGCGTTGCAGGATATGGGTCAACTTGCAGGGATCCTGTGACTGGGGCATATAATGACGGTAAATCAGGCAGATTTACGCCAGACTACCCGGCCACTGTAAGTACTCTCGATCCAAGATCTTTAGTATCTCGCGACTAACTCCGCCAAATAGTGTCCATACCTCACTTCTGTGGGAGGGACTTACATTCCTCGTGGAAAAACTGTGTGGGATGCTGAACTCGCATGGAATACTTACCTCCCATGGAGTGGAATTAATGCCTCGTCTGGCGGCGGATTTTCAGAAATCTTTCCGGTCCCGGCCTATCAACAAGCTGCAGTTTCTTCCTACTTAGCATCTAATACCTTCCCATACAACGCCTCGCAGTGGAATCAAACATTCAGTGGACGAGGATTCCCCGATGTTGCGGCTAATGCCTGGAATTATACTGTCGGAATCGAGAACGTTTTAGACCTTATTGGTGGCACCTCTGCCTCGACTCCGACATTTGCATCCATTGTGGCATTGGTAAATCAGGATCGAATTTATCGGAAGAAAAGCCCGGTAGGATTCTTGAATCCCGCCCTCTACGCACATCCGGAGATTTTAAACGACATCAAGGTGGGGAATAATCCGGGTTGTGGGACAAATGGGTTTAAGGCGACGACAGGATGGGATCCAGTCACTGGGCTTGGGACACCGCACTTCCAAAAAATGAGGAGTTTTTTCGGAAACCTTCCTTGAGATGGTATAGTTGTATCTTTTTTGGAGTTTGGTTTTAGCGATATTATTTCAGTTTTATTGTTCTGTTCAGCATTAATGCCATATACCAAATTTAATTTATTATAATAACAGTATGCAAAATACTTTTCAAGTATTCGTGGATTTATTCTAAGCCTTGATGAGCCTTCTAATCGTTTGAACTTGGTCTTTGAAATACTAGACACTTAAATAGTTGAGACAGGAATTGGTATAATTTTAGGAATGACGACAGTTGATTGCGCAATGGAGTGGCTGAATAATCATATAACCGTACGCACCTTTGTACGGTCTAGAATATGCGGAACTATCCTACGAAACAGTTGGTACCGTACCATAGGATGAATCGTCGAGAGTTCAAGACATTTGCTAGTGGTTGCTTCAAACTCTGAATATATTGGTTCTGCCTCTTTGTGTTGGACTGGCACAATATATCACATGCGCCGTCGCTAATTTTTTACTCGTCTTGGTTACACTCGTACAGAGAACGTTAGAACACGAATGTGAATTAGATATAATGGCTGACCTTAACAGGAACCATGAGGAGCCTCTTTTTTTCAACTTGTACGATCCCGCTGGAAAGAGTGTTTACGACTGTGCTGTGTGGGTGGTGCGGGGTTTTACGTATACATACGTTAATTGCGAGACTGGAGTCTGAGTATGGTCAAATCGAAATCCCACAAATTACAACACACTTTCGATGTTGAAGTACCATTCTTGCCCTGAACAGGCCCACGAATCGATCATTGATACTAAGAACATATAGCACCCGTGTATATTCGCCGACCGGGTATGATAAGCTCGAGAGTGTTTGTTTCCCCCGCGCCCTATCCTCCAGTTATTGCTTTCTGTTTAATTAAAGTAAAAAGATGAAAATCAACGGTATTGCTGAGCTGATATCATGTCGACGTCTATGGCTCGACTAGTGAGGTAGTTCATAACCAGAGTATAGCTCCTATGTTTAAAATCTATTCGAAAGCTAGGTCGTATGTAACCCTGCCTCTCCACAAATTTAAGCTTTTAACCTGGCCTTGGCGAATTGACGTAGGTAATATATCGATTTGCAAGACATCTCAATATGAGCATGTTTCTTAATTCGTTTCGTGTGTGTTGCACTAGTTGTTTCGTACGCAGTGCCAGTTTCTAAGCCTCCTGTGTCCCCTTTTGAATTCATGCGAACACATTGATTTTTGATTTGCGGGGCAATGAATTCCCGTCGTAATATGAATCGAGAAGCAAGCTGATCTGTATATATGCGTGTTCTCGGATTATAATATAATCTGAACCAAGCATTCCAATATGCATCTTGCTGACAAAGAGACGAAATACACACGATAACCGATCGATCTATCGATATCGGACCCCGCCACATCGAAAATGAAATAATTCGCCGGGGCAGTGACGACAAAGGTGGTGTGCTTGGCGTCAGCAGGGTACTTCCAGGGCTCCGACACAGCGAGAAACACAAATCTGGTTTCAAATACATGTAAATAGCGTTTGGTCAAACGGCACCGACTTGTTGGTCCTTCAAAAGGCGGCAACTCAGCCCCCCTGGATGAAAGACATTCCAGAGATCAAGAATGTATATAAAGATAAGGCTGGCCTCACTTTGTGTCTCCACTTAGACAAGATTCTGGAAAATCAGACAAGAACCATCAATTTGCCATTTCATTTCTTCTCTAGAAAACCTATTCCCGATTACATCATATACAATTTAGGAACTATCTCTCTATCAATTTACAATACACCAATATGGAAGACATTCGATTATTCGGTAGAATCGGCCACCTCAGCGACGAGCAGGCATCGGCGCTTGTGGACTTTAAAGTTCTTCTGTCGGACAAACAACTTTTCAGCCCTGAAGTCATTATTGATGAGAAGAGATCCATACCTGCCACCCACGAAGATGCCTACCTCCTCAAATTTCTACGGGCGGGCCGGTTTAACCTGACGGCCGCATTTCGGCAATTCGAAACAACAGAGAAATGGCGCAAAAACGGGGCTGTCGACCAGATTTACGATAGCTTCGACGTAAAGGAATTTGAAGAGACGAGAAAATACGTAAGCTACTACGATGTACACCGTAAACTTTGGCACAACTAACCCTTTTGCTAGTACCCACAATGGACCGGGAGACGGGACAAGAATGGTGTTCCGATACAAGTTTATGAAGTTGGCGCTTTGGACAGCCGTAAAATGAATTCGTTCTATCAATCCGCCAAATCAGGAGCCAAAAGCACCAAGAGCAGCCTTCCTGCGACTACTCAGCGTCTCATTGTCATTGCAGAACACTCCACGAATTTCGTCGTGCCTCTTTGCTCTTCGGTACAGAAGCGCACCAACCCAGAGGTACCGATCGAGACAACTGTCAACATTGTTGACATAACTGGCTTGGGGTTCACTCAATTCTGGGCGTTAAGAAACCACTTGAAAGATGCGAGCACACTTGCTCAAAGTTATTATCCCGAGGCCCTCGAGAAGGTCTTCGTTATTGGAGCACCGAGTGGATTTACGAAGATCTGGGATTGGGCAAAAGGATGGTTTGATGCGGCGACAACATCCAAAATATTTTTCCTCACTCCGGAAAACATCACGGCTACACTGAAGGAGCACATCGACTTGGATAATATCCCGAAGAAATATGGTGGCAACTTGGACTGGAAGTTGGGCGACGCACCGGATTTAGATGAGGAGCTACGGGGTCTTCTTGCTGATGCGGGGTCCAATGACACCCCGTTTGCCCCTGGTACCTTGCATTGGAAGGTTTCTGATGGGAAAAAAAGCGTTGTTCTTTCGGGGACACAGAATGGTGAAAGAAGATAGCGGTTTTTTTTGGGGCACTTTAAGTGTATCGATCCGTACTTTGATTTCGAGCTGATCATTAGCGGGAGTTTATGGTTTTTGGTTGTCGGCGTTCCATATTTTTTGGGATTCTACATTTACAAAGTGTCGGAGTCTGGGCTTTCTTTCGGGCTCTTCTTTTCGTTTAGAATACTGGGCATAACAAAAAACTGTCTCAAATCTTTTAATGGAAAATCTATGGCTTTCATAAATTTCATCCAACTTTGGAAATCTAAGTGATGTCGTCGACAATGGACATATGCATACTCCGAAATTATCAATCGATCATTAGTGGACAAGACAACGAGCAGGTCTGAGATGAAACGGTCAAACACTCGTGGTCTCCCACCCGTCTGCTTCCCATCTTAAAAACCGTGAGCAAGTCGCTTGATGTGTGTTGTTTATGTGGTGTTTTCGCTCATCCCGGTTCGATTGGCGATTCTAACGCTGCTTGTTATCGATTTGCGTATTTGATTGCATATATGCATATATGCATATTGCAGTAGAATATATATGGATATGCATATGGATATTGCGACATAAAACTCCCTTAATAAATGCTTTCTAAACGATACTCATACTTCCCTCTTGCGGGAAACATTTAGAATACGGATTCGATTTAGTTAATATAATTTCCTCTTATGATTAATGATTATGATCATGAACTTCGGTTCAGCTGCCACCTTTACGGCATTTTATAATCGCTGCATTGCTATCTCGAGCTTGCCCATTATTTAATGACGACGAGCTACCAAGTAAGTATTCAAATCCGATTCTAAAGAACGTATTAAGTTAATTAAGGTATACTGAAGCTATAGCTAAAGTGTAGCTAAGTACAAGGGTTTGAATCAGGCGGAATTTAATCGGTGTCTGCATGGACTAAGGGGTATTCCTGGCTACATGAAAGGAAACCGCAGTTATTCGAGGTTGCCATTATGATAGCATTAAGCTCCCCGTTATACAGCATGGTCCTGCGGCTGTGGGCGTCGAGGCCATTGCCGGCGGTAGCGACACACCCGACGTTGCTATAACATAAGGGGTCTACACCGACCACACAGTTCATTTTGCAGCCGCAGATAAGATAGGTCTGCTCCTCGTCGTAAACTGGTCTGACACCACACCTGACTGGGGTCTTGATTATCTTTGTCGACCGCTGCGCCTGATACATACCGTCGATGAGACCATATGCTTCTGTTGTACCGAATCTCATGAAACCAATCTCGTGGGAGGCTAGGGGGTCATCGAGCTCTGCCACCATTTCGGTTTTGCCGATTTTCAATGTTCCTAGGACGTCTGATGGTCCGTCCAAAACTACGTTGAAGGTTTCGGCGTCGTTTTCAGCGACCAAGCCCAGACCCGAGTAGTTGTCTGTAACGCTATCGACGGGGGCGGCACGCTTGCCCCAGAACCGGTGGCCCTGGACGTTGCCGTTGCCTTTGACTTTGAGCGAGTTCCAGATAACGGTCTGGGTTGGCAGGGCATTGTTGGTGATCCTTTGCGTTTCGGTGTGGGTATAAGTTATGGTCGCAAGTACTTGGCCTCCACCTACGATCTTCGTGTACGTGGATGTGACTGGGGTAGGATGAACCGTAGTCATTATGTAGGTAACAGTGGCGGCTGTAGTAGGAACAACAAAGCCTGTGAGGCCGTGACATGCGTCGGTAAAGCGTGAAGAGAAGCCCCAGACATCGGTTGTATCAACACAGTATGAGATATATTGTGCAGGAACCTTAGCTGCAGATGCTGTATACGCAGTGGTAAGATCCAAGGTAGGTGCGACAGTGGATGAAACGGTCACAGTGGTTGTTACTATGGGTGATCTCGGTCCATTTGGCCATGTTTGGACAGTCGTTGTAGATACATAAACAGTCGGAGTTGAAGCTACAGCTTCAGTTTCGATTGTCACAGTACTTGATAAAATGGAAGTTAGAAACCGGCCGTCTATACGAGATTAATTATTATCTTTCTGTCTTGTTTACTTACGAAGTAAATTGAATTCTCGCCTTTGAGAAGTATTCGGAACAGATATCAAGGCCGGCAGAAATATCGGCACTAACAGCTGTAATTAAAAAAGATTATAAATTTAGCAAAGGAGTCTAAGGGTCCGTCAATGAGGTTATATATACCATCGAGACAGCTTGTATCGCGCTTTCCAAGGGGGAGTGACAAAGCACTGGCAGTTGCAGCTAATGCGAAAAGTAAAAGTGGCTTGGAGTGCATGGTGATCGGTGTTTCAAGGTTTTCAACAATGCTTTCTGAGTGTGAGGATATCAGAGTCTTTGAAGCTTTGTATGAGGATGAGAGGATTAATACAAATCATAGGGGGGGTTCGAGGCCGATTAAATAGACAATCAGGCGAGAGGAGAGCTGCTGTCAATGGCAACTACTCTCCAACTCTAGCTTTCACGACCATAGCGCTGGCTGTATAATTAAAGCCGGTTTGCCATGGGCTCTTGGTACCATGATGAACAGTAGTAGTGATGAACTCACCATCCCGAACCCATCTGAATGCCGAAAGTATGTTTTTTCTTATTTTGTCACGGCTCCGGTAATTACGCGTACGCATATCGTCTGTATAGTCTTTGGATATAAAGTTTCATGCATGAATCTGTAGCAGATGCAGTAGTGTAATATGTACCATGCAGTGTTCAGCAAACACACCACAGGCACAAGAAATAGAGCCTTAAAAACTCTAAAGAGCTATCCAGAAGTTCATAAAGAATACTAAGAGATCTTGAGAGGCTCGCCGGCTCTGAAACTGATAGACCACGGTCGACCACCAGACCCTCAGATCAATACCCCCATCTATGATTGTTTCGTGCACCAAAAATCACTGATTAATTACTAGAATCATGATTATATCTGAGGCAGATGCCGTAGCTGGGAATACAACGGCCTAGCCAGGGCATCTTAATACATTAAAGTTTAGAGCAGCGAGGATCGATGGGTACTGTGCGTATCTGGCAGTGATAGTTGAGGCCGGCAGTACTAGTGCTAGGGGCAAAAACAATCACCGGATTACCAGATACAGCGTAGTAAAAACGTCTATATTCGGGCTAGGGAGCACTAACTAGATTAGCAGGGTGATTATGGGGTATTTTTGCAGCTAAAACCTAGAGTATAATATATATCAGTAGCGGCTAGAGTGAAACCACTAAATAAGTGTACGGTACACACATGCCGCAGGCCAAAATTGTGGCTTACATGCGCATTCAACGGTCCATCAGATGCAGAGGCTGCTCCATACGCCGTGTTAGTCTGTCTGAGCGCCTATCCCGTCCCTGATTTTCAAGAGCCCCACTGCGGCTTAGGAAAAGAACATCTACCATATGCCATGTGACTAAAATTCAGACTTCAATTTCAAGTAGAGATGATCATGAAAGGACAGCTAGTGTTTTTTTTACCTTTCCATTCCCTTCCATTCCCTTCTTTCCTTTATTCTTTTTTTTTGGTATACCCACTTTAGGGGTGTAATCATGAACATTACTCGCTCATGCAACGATCTATGGATACCATTCCCCTTCATTTTTGGCCCATCTGCGGACTAAATCTGTGTTTTGGGCAGTTATGGGCTCTTCGCCGGCCAATAGCTGGCTACGTTGTACATTGTGCGTGTGGAGGGCGAAATGCGAAGCCTATCAGGCCGTGAATGCTGCCCACACCTTACAGTATCAAGAATCTATGGCCTCCACCTTCCCCGATTATTGTGGACCTTATTTGTTTTTACTCGGACGGTTAGAGTTGCTAATACTGGAATAGACGGCGCTCGCATCGACGGCGTTGATATTGTTGTTACTAGCTATAGACCTCCTTGGCACATTTCGTGCATTAACGAGCTTACTAGTTGCGCGGAAGTCAAGATTAATGCCTCATCTTTATTTTCGTTCTCTCATGCTAGAATCCCTCCGTTTCATCCTACAGAATATATCAGATTCAACCGAACCCCGCCGCGTTAATACAGGGTTGATTATATGCAATTGCCGTTAGCCGACGACCGTATGTAGCAAAGTACCTGCTTTGACTACTCTATTCGTAGAACAAACCTTGAGTTTATAAATTATGATATTTGATAACTTGATATCCTTCGGCCTCTAGTTTCACGTTTGAGCCCGGGAGCTAAATCTCCAAATTTTGAAAAGGAATTTTGGGAAACATCACATTTTTACCCCGCAATACGTGTTACGCCTCGTCTGGTACCCAGACCTAGAGTTCGAAGGTTATGCCTAAGGGAGCTCGAAAGTATAATACTCCGTTACGGTACGGCCCGACCTCCAATGTGAACATCAGGATTCAGAGCCCGGCCCGATGTGGACCCTTCAACGCCACGGGAGGCACTAGACCTATTCTCTTATTCGAGGCGTTCGTCGCGCAATCTGATTGATCGCTACAAATACAGCGTGCAGAAGCATGCATACGCTCGTAAACCTTATTGTGAGTCGGACTTTTCGATTGGCCAGAAGGCCAACAAAGCTGTGAGAGGGAACGGGTCTTCGTTACGACGGAAGGCGGGTTGTTTGCGACATGCGCGTAGGCCATCTATAAATGGCCTAACCCCATTGTATCGCTATAGAGGCTGCTATTGATATCGCTATACGCACATAAAGAGTCTAAAGTTAACGACTCGCCTACGTATAGGGCCACGATAGTGGAGTCCTAGAGCTAGTTAGACTTGTCATTCAGGATATCCATTGGTTGTATCTGGTCAACAACTTCTTGGCACGAATCTTACATGCTGCAATTGATTCATCTATAATATAATGTGCACATGATTACGTATATTACGCTTTTCAAGTATAGTCGGTCAGCGAAGGCCCTGATTTTGCGGCGGTTCGTTACCTCGCCCCACTGTTGTGCATTTACTCCATAGATTAAGATTTAATACTACACCATAAAAAATAGCACCCTTGACCTTGTTCCATTGACTTCCGGTCTTCTAATTCTTTCCAGATCGGAATCAGTAACTTTGTCTTAGGTCTTTCGAACAAGTATCGTTTTTCTGTGTTTCTGTGTGTATTTTGGGCACGAAAAGCGGGCTGAGCAACATAGGTCTCAAACTTCCCATGTATTTTTTATAGGTTGAAAAATACATCATCTTTAGTAGAGTAAATCCTAAATCGAACAACCTAAGACTTACGGTGTATGTTGACTTAGAGCGTACGGGATGATATGCAAAAGGACAAACGGACCAGTCATGCATCCCAAGAGACACGCAGAACTGTCTTGGTTGTGTAATGATTTCTATATCTACTAAAAATCGAATGTTCTTTGAGGAGCTCCAAAAGCAAGAAAAGGACCTTGAGATCCAGTTCTGCGGGTAGGTCAATTGGTCTGTGGGTAAGTTAATTGATGATAAGATGGTGTACTCTCGTCTTTACTTGTCTCCCGAGAAAAGAAACGATTTTAAACTCAATATTTGCTTCTCTGCGACCGCGTGGGACGATATTGTTTGCTGAAAAAAACTGACCTATATATCACTATTTGGTACTCCAAGCAAGCATAATTGGGCCAGCGGTAAGTCGATTTATTATGAATGGGCGGGGTATAGATATATCGATATCTACTGTTAGATGTTGACGTGTATTCGTGTCGCTGGATGGAGGGAGATAAGCTTGCGGGTAATATACATATATTGTATTTCGGGGGACTTCGAGCAGGCCCTTCGGCTTTTGTCGGTTAGCTGAGCCGCAACTCTGAAACCCTGATAAGCTAGATAGAGGGGTTTGAGGCTAGCTAGATCTATAGAGGGATAAATGATGCCGAAATATATACGTACTGCATGTTGAATGTGAATGTGGAAACCTGTTTCTCTTGCAGATACCAGGCCATACATCTCCGAAGCTTCTAGAACCTGGGTATATATTGGAACACACCAAAGTCTAGTGAATGCATGTCGATATTCAATTGCGACTCTACTCCGGAGCTCCTCTAGCTCTGTAGCGAAATATTTTACATGTTGTAACTAGAACTTGCTTTGTTTTGACCGGCTCGCGGCTTTTATTTGACGAAATACGTTTTCAACCTCACAGTTTTGGTTGAAACGTTGAGCCGGCGTCGGCATCCTTCGCTCTCTGTTCTCAGTTTTAAGTGTGTCAAAGCTACGCAAAGGAACCTACCGGAAACAAATGTTATCCCGGGCGGCCGAGGTTGGAGGCCTGGTTCCATCGGAACATGAGATATAGGCGGGTTCGGACGTTCCGTGAGACTTGGGTTCTAAGGTTTAATAAGTTTTGGCGGACTCGTTCCCAGACGACCCCCAGACTATCCCAGACGTCACAAAGGGCAATCTCGAATGCGTAACGTTTGTCCTATATATGTCAATAGACCGAGGTTTTCTATTTGTGATTGTAATTGGTCAATGAGTTCGACCATCAAGCAAGGATGCATGCGCATGACGTGACATTCGTACGTCAGATAGGAAGGATAAATCAACAGTATGTTTGCATGAAGGCTGCCTGCAGTTAAAATGTGATAAGACCAGGATTGCACAGTTGTTTGGGTGAGGATTTGGCTTAATTATATATGCCACTAAAATACAGGTGATGGTATAGAACTAGCTAGATGACAACCTGCCGACTTTTCCCGAAATCAAGATTGACATTATTGTTACATTTATTTGGCGGTGTCAACGACATATCGGCCGGCGATTTTACCCTCGTGCATCAGCTTGTAGATGTCATTTAGCTGGCTGAGCCCAACGACCTTGAATGGGGCCTTGATAAGACCTCTGCTATAGAATTCAATAGCTTCAGCGGTGTCTTGTCGGTTTCCGACGTAGCTCCCCTTGATGTTGATCATGCGTGTGACGGTATCGAAAACGCTAGCCTTTAGGAATGCGTTTGCGGGAAGACCAATGCAGACGACGGTACCACGGGCGCGGACGTATTGTGTAGCTTGCTGGAATGGTCTCTCGGTGACGGCGAGGAGGAGAACGGCGTGTGGTCCGAGGCCGTCTGGTGTGGCAGCCTTGACTTCCTCGACTAAGTCCTTGCTAGTCATGAAGTCAACGTATGCAACGGCACCGGCGTCGTTGCAGAGTTGCTTCTTCTCAGCACCACCGTCGATAGCAATTGCATGCAATCCCATGGCCCTAGCGTATTGAAGAGCGAGGGATCCAAGACCACCACCAGCGCCAACAATGGCGATGTACTGACCGGGCTTGATGCCAGATTCCTTGAGGCCCTTGTAGACGGTGATACCTGCACAGAGAACTGGGGCAACAGCCTGGAGGTCTGTGCCTTGTGGGATACGAGCGACATGGGCGGCCTTGCCAATGGCGTATTCTTGGAAGGTACCGTCAACAGTATAGCTATAGCTGGTTAGCGGGCTGCAAAACCGGGGGTTCGAGGGGGGAAAGAGGAACCTACCCAGAGAGATCTGGAGTTCCGCAGAGAGGCTCGTCGGCCTGGCGGCAGTAGCTGCAAGACATGCAGCTACCATTCAACCACTTAATACCTGCCAAATCTCCAACCTTAAGATCCTTAACAAGGTCACCAACGGCAACGATGACACCAGCACCCTCGTGACCACCGACCAGCGGCATCTTGGTGGCCAATGGCCAGTCACCCATCATGGCGTGGAGATCGGTGTGGCAGACACCGGAGTACTTGATGTTGATGAGGACCTCATCTGGACCTGGCTTTGGGACTGGGATTTTCTTGTAGACACATGCTATCAAAGAATAAAATTTCAGCGAAATTGTGAATATTGAATATTAAGAGAGGATGAGAATCCAAACTTACGTCCTCCGGTCTTCTCGACAACTTGTGCCCATTGTTCAGTTGGGATGCTAGCCATTTTTCGTATTGAGGTAGGATCGAGATAACGTCCAGGTTGGTAAAAGCAAGTATGTTTGAGGTTTGAGGTTTGAGGTTTGAAGATTGAGTGATTGAATGATTGAACTGATGATTTGGAACTCAATTTGGGAGGAGAGAAGGCAGCTATATATGCTTCGTCGGGTACAAGGATCGAGAAGGACCGAGGGAAGAACGAGAAACCGCTCCTGGGCTCGGTCTCGAAGCCCCTACCCCACAAAATATTCTTGATGTCATCGGAACGTCTAGTGAACTATAGCTACTTAGTTCGGCGAAACCCCAGAAATAGAGTTTCAGAATTATGAGGGGCTCGCGAGACAAGCTTTGAGCGAGATGTACCCCGCAAAAACAGCACGGACGCGGGACCTAATCTTATCTCGAAATCATTGGGGTTGCGCGTCAGTGGACGAAGGGAACATGCAATGGGAGAAAGGAAGCTAGTGGCCTACACGTCTCCGTTTATCTTTAGTCGTTTTCAGAATCCCTTCGTGCGAGTGAATCTGCGTGTTCTTCCGCCCCATCTGGCTAGTGGAACGACGGACAGAAGCAGGCCGGCCGAGACGAGTTAGCCGCTGGAACGAAACCGACGGAGAGGACATTAGGCCATTGGTTGAGAAGTTCCGAGCCATGGTCGTCGAGAACGCGACGAGAAGCAGAAGCGGGAAGTTTTTGCGGGGTACCCTTGTCTTGTCTCTTCGGCACAAGTCGGTAACGAGTACACCCCACAGGATCTTACGAGCCAAGTCTCTTGGTGATCTTGGGCCGGGGACGAAGCCTGTAAATTATTGTTGGGAGGAACTTTGGGACCCGGGTTTCGATTCGTCTTTGCACATGGTACATATGACCTAAAGAGACTTCCAAGTAGCGTCTTGCAAGTCTGACCGTTAACGGATGCTAGTCGGAGAAAAAAAAAGTTATCGTTGCATCGCATCGGAAACCGAAATTAATCCCTGCTTTCAGGCCTCTGGGCATTATCTTTCTTTCGTATCCCTTTTCGGCTGGGCTTCCCCACAACACATATCTGCTGACAGGTTTGCAGCGTCCGAAAAGAGGTTGTTGGAATTTGATATCGATGATCATTATATACTTAACGTATACCATAATAAGACCATGGCGCCAGCTGTACCAGCCCCAGCGAAATATCACTTCTATTGTATGATGAACACGTTATCAGCAGTAGTATCCAGCTTAATATGCGTGCTGCTCTTGAAGAATCTGATTGACTTGTAATTATAACATCATATTATATATTATATCAGCGAGATGAGATTTCACTGTTGTATCCAGATCATGGAGAATCTTGGCTCCAATTAACAGGTACGATATCGGCTCTGCCCGATTGAATCGAAGTCCTTGTCGTTCTGATTTCAGTCTCGAGGATCCGTTACTCCATTAGAACTAGTTTCCCCTTTACAGGAAAGCGCAGCAGCCGCGTTTAACCTTCTTCCTAAAGGCCCCTACCGCCTGCTGAAAATTGACTCCCAAAGGGATACTCGACGCGTCACTTGGCGAGGTATAACTTTCGAAATACCATGCTCTTTCCCATTGACTTTCCCTGTCGCATCGAATGTAAGACATTGGAGAAGCACACCCGGGGCATCAAAGTCGAATACGTAAGTACTACTATGCCTGGCTTTCAGAGTACTGTGACTTAAGTAAACTAGTAAAATTATGATTTTGAAGCCCGTCCAACACTAACCAAGCATTGGGTTGCTGATTCAGCTGCATAGCGTTAGCATCTTAAGCCAAGGGATTAGCTGAGTAACCGGTCCTACGGCTCTGAAAAACCGTGGCACTCTGATTTGAATTTACTAATCTTGAACCTCAATTTCACCCTAATATGTGGAGCCAAAAGACCATCTCTAGCAGTAAACCGGCACAGAGGCTTACATCCTTTTTAAGGCCAATAAATAGATGTGAATTCTAACTTGCCATAGTTTCGAGAATACTGCTGCCGCACCGATTAGAGGGATTGTATACCCTCAGTATATATGTATCGGTGTCGCGTAAATTCCGACGTTTCCTTATTTGTATGCTTAATTGCTATACGAGGGTATGGATTTGAGTTATAAACGAGTAGACGGCGCTTTGTTAAAGTAGAATATATCTCGTGATTCAGATCGATTTTTAAAATCTCATAATTAAATCGGAATTAGCGCGAAAAGGTGTGCACGTGTTGCAGGTTGCAGGCAGGCTAGCGTGATGAAATTTCAGCTTGTTCTAAGCCCATACGCCCACTTGAAGGTGTTAACTTCACTTGCAGCATGCTAAAAGTTAAGGTACGATTGGTACGCCGCCGCCTATCCCACCGCACGATTCGATAAGTAGCATGTTGACCACCTATATCGCTTCTAATAGTCACTTTTAAATTTATCGAGTCCAACTCGGGGCTGTAATCTTAAGTATGATTCATCAGCCGAACCTTCTATATTTATCAGCCTAGAACGCGAATGGTTAGACATTGACTCCATCAGCGGTAGCCAGCTGCTGGCCAGAACAGCCCCATAATGAGTATTGTAGCTGTCGACTTTACGAGATCAAGTAGTCATACAATCGACGTCACGCATCAGCCCCCACTATTTGATATCTTCCCATCGGCCGGTGCCTTCATCCGAGATTTCATGTGCATGATATGATAAACCTACTTTTGGCTTAAACATATTAATATAGTTTATAGAATCCAAAAGGGTTTTTTGGTCACGTTTCGACCACAACTTCAACATTAAATTGACTTACGCTTAGTTTTTTGTTCCTGTTTATCTATTTGTATCGTTATCCTCGATATCTGATATATATATACCACACAGTTGAGGAGTCTGGCGACGAGACAAATATACCATAGACCATGATATCGCAAACCAGCATTCGATTTTTAATACTTACTGATGTGGAGACACCACTGCAAAAGAAAACATGCCTTGAAGAATACGCAATCGATACTATGAGACATGTATCGGCTTACGCTGGTCCGGACTTGAGAAGAATATCTGCCAATTCACCAACCGAACTCACCGTAGAAATCCTAGTTAAGTTCCTCATCTATGATCCCGCAGATCATTTAAGGATTTGTCTTCCGTATCGATTGAAGCTCCATTCAGAGTTCGGGTTCATGCAAAAATAATAGATATGCGACAACGGGCCCCGTCCCTTGCAACTGCTCATATGTATTGGGGTCACCGGAAGTCTGATATATATTTAGAGGATATGTCAGCTGCTAGTCTGGGAAGGATTGATCGTGGTAGTTGTACCATGTTAACAATTAGGGAGTATATAGTATGATATAGATATGCTTGTTAATTTGAATGTTCTGGATGGAGCGTCGCAATTTGTCCTTTTCATCGAGCTCGCAGGAATATGAGGATTCTTTTGCTTGCCCGGGTCTAGAACTGAACCGAAGATTATGATGACTGACTTCCGTTTCTGAGATCCTCACTCTCGAATAAAAAAATTTATTCCCCTTGTTCCGTTCTTCAATTGTCGGCGCCGACGGATGATATAGCGGGCCGATTGTGTGACCGGACAGCTCCTAAACAACCCGCCCGTGGCGTGGTCCTGGGCGTTGAGAAACGACGGAGCTCTGGCAAAGCTATAAAGTTCTGCCACCCATTGACCCTTTCATTTTATTAATGAGTAATTAGTATGCAGGCATGCAAGGGGCCTTAAGAATATGAGGGCCATATATCCATAGGAAACCGAAATTTGCTGAGCGAGTTATTGTCGCATGGCTATCGAGCAGCAGGATCCAAAAAATTTTGCAGCGCCGATAACGTTAAAGTGAGGAGAGTCGGGCCATTTGGAGTTGGCCCCTTTCACATGCAACCGAAATTCCATGCGAATCAAGCCACAGTTTGAATAGCTGCCTTCGGTTTGCATTGTGCATCGGTCAGGTTAACGTTATACAGTAAGACGACGGGTAAACGAGCGGCTTCTTCGAAAGTATCGATATGTCGCCCATGCGAAGTTTCTCAAGCCCGACGATTTCGAAGAATTATTATTGTGATACTACCTGGCAAGGGCGAGTGAATAATAGAGTTACCGCTTACTTGGGTAGGTGTCAGTTATTTCTGGAAAGTGCCATAGTCAAAATGACAAATGGCTATCGAATGCTGATATTGGTGAACGTTGGACAACGTTAGGAACAGGCGGAGGATAATGTTATGGCTTTTAAATGACCTCGCCCTGCTTCTAGGCTGCTATTGTTGGCAACGGCAGGGCCCTGCATATTCCGGCAACTCAACCGACGGATAAAGCAGCTTTGGATGAGATCCTGGGGTAATATCCTTTTTTTGGTAGCTTGTCGCAGCTGCTGAACTACCTGAGAATTAATAGCCTGTCGCGGCTGCTAGAATTCTGAAACCCAATCAGGCGAAATAGCAAAGCTTAAATTTACAACAGGCAACGCACGGCTAACACCCACCGTTATGAGTTCGATATGCAAGGTTCCTGAAAGCATGATACATCATGTCGGATTCTTTATATACTATACTGTAGATAGCCAGGATATTGAATGACCCTAACGTTATGTTTAACGATTTTTGCAATGTTTTGGTATCCGGAATACCAAAGTTTACCTTGCAATTCAAGACTGGATCTCGCCGGCGCTGTGGCTTGAAGACTTGAGGTACAAACATGCAAGTACATGGCTGACTTAACCTAACAACATTTCTGTCGACTTCACCGATCTCGAAGATGGCGGAATATGGATATAAAAGGGGCCTGAGGGCGCCTCGAAGAATCATATTTTCTTCTCCATCATCAAGCAACGTCAGATTCTAGAGCCTGAACCATCTACTTCTTTCGCAAACTCGATATTGACCACTCTCTTTCCCTACCCCACCTTACACAATCTTCCCAATCGTCTGATAATAATTACCGATCGTGCCAATATCAGACAAAATGCACTTCAGCAAGCTCTTTTTTGTTCTCTCGACCACTTTGGTCACCATTTCGAAGGCAACGCCCACCCCGCAACCAACTGATGCGGTCGATATTCCCGCTGTTGGGCCTGTTGTAGACATCGACTCAGTCGGGGAAGTCGGCGGCATTACCTACATTGATGACGATGAGGGCGATTTGGAGCTTTTTGACGCCGTTGAACTTCCAGGCAAGGAGTTCGTCAAGCGTGACCCTCAATGCTCTGCCTCTTGTAGGACTGACGGCCTCCTGTTCCATACCCCGATCAACACCTTCATCAAGAACTACCGCAACAAGAAGTTTATGAGCCCACCCCTTGACTGGGGCTCAGATGGTTGCTCCGTTCCAAAGGCCGTCGCCAAAGCCCTCAAGATCAACAAGGACAAGCCACGCGGTTATAACTTCCTTCCATCTTGCCAACGCCACGACTTCGGATACAGGAACTACAAGAAGCAGAAGAGATTCAATGGTACCAGCCGCTCTAAGATCGATAGCAACTTCAAGAAGGATATGTACAACGTTTGCAAGCAATATAGCGGCTGGAAGAGTTGGAAGGGAGTTGAATGCCGCAGAATTGCTGATGTTTACTTCAAGATGGTTCGCCTTTGCGGTACCGGAGGCTGCAGCGTTGCTAAGGTTAAATCCATCCTCAAGTCTGTTTTCTAAAACCTGATAGGTGGACAGAAAGACAGGGTGGGGATACCGCAGAAACTCTCATCTTCAAACGGTGGACCGATCTTTGAGATCATCTTTTCAATACTTCATTTCTAAGATTGTACTTATTCTTTTTGATATTAATCAACCGATTCCCATAGTTTAATATTATGTACATTTATTCTTCTACAAAAAACCCAATTAATAAAATCGTCACTCAAGATCATTTTCTTCAAAATACGCTAAGTTAGATGAAGTTGAAATATTATCCTACTAGTTTAAACAAAGACGAGATTGCGAGCACCTAGACATATCAGCCAGGTTAATTCAACTATGCAAGGTAGCGGGTATCTCCGGGTTCACTCAACAACCTTAACTTTTACACTGTTCGGCTGAGGATAAGATAAATGCTACAGCTAGAAGGTCCTGTTCTCGCAGGTGACGCATTCATATAGGTTCCATCATGATGGGGTGTGTCTGTTTTTGTGGTTAGGATACCATTTAATCTGGGCTTAAAACGAATCTCTATTGATCTTGTACATGTCAAGCTTTGAATGCCGGTGAACCATTGGTTTATGGCTCAAGTTTTTTTATTTTTGATCGAAAATTTAGCTTCGAGACTAACTTGTCTTATTATCAACAATAAACTGCATAAGTATACTGCGCTCGATCCCACAGCCTATGAATTTGCGAGGTTCTTTTGTCAAAATGTAGACTAGGTGACTTACATAATTACGTGTGTGATGAGACGGAGGAGTTTGCATGCAGGACATGTGGTCCGAATAAGGCCTCTTACGCAATTATACGAATCAAAAAACCGCAAAATTCCCAGGCGAGAACGGGAAAATCATTCTTAAACCTTCCAATGAAACGTAAAATTTTTGCCTGTTATATAAAAAGCGAAACTTTGAAATTCAATTTCGTTTGATTGTGTTGATCATGGTGCAGTTGAGTGATTCGCCTTGCTTGGTGGGGCCGATTTAGATCACGGTGGCTGGTGGGTTAGGTTGCCCTATTCTGTAAGATTGTTCTAAACCTCTCAAAGATTATACAGAGCTGTTATATAAACGTTATATAGCTAGAATCTAGACCCTGCGGGATGATAAGCCTTCAGAAAAAAGAAATTTTGTAGAGGCATTTAGAGATGCCTCTAAAAAAGAAAGCTTTTCCCAGAGTTATATGGAGATTTTTATCAAACATTAAGGTTTCTTCAAGAGTGCGAAGCGAATTCGGTAAAGGCTTAAGTGGAGACCTTTTAAGCTTGATAGAAAATTAGCGGCATCAATGTTAATGTGCTACAAGTGAGCTAGTGCTAAAGCGGATACCTTGTAAACCTATCTACAGTTCCATGTATGCTCTCTGCGGGGCGTAGATTCGATCAGGAATATAATTATGATATACCTATAGCTTCAGAGAAGCTGTTAGGGTTCACCATTACCCCGGATTAGATTGCGAGGGCAATTTTTATATGTGGAGCGGATGTGTGAATGTGCATGTGAATATCTATTGAAAACTATGGCTCGCGTCCATATATACGTCGCCATGATTTAACATTTAAGGTTTAGAGTTTGAAGATTCCGCATCACCGCGGCTTCGGCTCGTGCAATATACTGGAATAGTATTATTACTCCACAGGGCCAGAAACTCTATTTCTTCTACCCTTCAATCATATTTTCTGAAGCTAGGCTCATCTAACTACATTCGAGCGCTCATTTCATGGCCTTTTGTTGCAGGCCTTTGTACGAGACAAGATGGCCTTGGATAATCTTATTTTCTTACACATATCTATACACAGACGCTCACAATAATTACCATACTGGTCAGATGTTTTAATATCTTCACGCATCAAAACCAGTATACACATGTAGTCAGGGTCGCATGAACGAGAGTGTCTGGTACGAGGTATTTATGTAAATAGGCCTTGCCAACCAACCTAGCCTCGAGACAAGACATCAACGACCAAATATCCTGCAACATACATGCATATACGACTTGATTGTATGTGAGTTCTTAGAAATTGACTAAGCTAGTTTCAGTCTGTTGGCTAACGCTACAAGGCGAGATCCACGTGCACGTGTACGTACGTTAGGGTTCATGCGTCACCAAAGTAGTTTGTGTTTTCTAGTGTCGGGAAATCTGATCTTGTGGAAATTGTGTTGTAGGTGCTGTAAAATTGTTATACACGTCTCGCAATGTCAACATGCATGGCATGCAATGATTAATGATATGGTCGATCACAGGATCTCGCCGATTAGAAGCCCGCAACATTCTGAAATTGGTAAGGCGCGCAAACGATATTCAGGCTGGAGCGACTGAAGAAAACAACTGGGTTGCCCATTCAGTATCTCTCCTACGGCTTGTAATAGGAGAGAGTGGGGAGACGTATCCTCTTCAAGTCGATAGCGTGTAGGGAACCATCATTTCCGTCGTTTTTGCCTGATTTGCTAACTCTCGAAGTACCGCAACCGACTTGCACCGAGAATTCTGTCCTCGAGTGAGATGGCGGCCGCCGAGGAGCCGCTCCCCCTCACCCAGAAAGAGACAAAGGCGAGCATTGGGAATCGCCACTCCTTCGCGACCATTACTTGTAGATGCATCGATGAAGTGTTGACGGCCAAGGCTGATATCGCTATCACACTTCTGAACTGTGATGAAACCGAGCCTTTTCGACATAGTCTGAACATAAAATTCGGACTCTCCGAGCTGCCTCTTCCCTTGAAGAACATGAACCAGTTGCCAATTCTGACTTTTGAAGTTAAATCTGTCGATGGCAGCTCGCTAGAAACAGAAAATCAAGCTACAATGTGCAAATTCTATTTTGCAATCATGGCGTTGCCTTGGAATGCCATCTCGTTTTCGTTATTCTAACACGAGCCGAGCGTGTGGGGTAGCGTACCCTACTAGTAGGACCAGGAGCCAGGAGGCGGGTGGACGGGTAAACCCACAGATCACGATGGACGCCCGGGCTCGGGCGACTGCGAAAACTGCTGAAGAGACTATTCTTCCGGAAACTAACGAAATGGTCGAAGAGGTTGGCATTGATCACGTCTTTTGGATGCATGTGAATGCCTACATATGGTCGTACATCGTCGTATATACCGACCCTTCTGGCGAAAGTGATAGAGAAGTTGCGGCGCGTCGAGGGTACTCTCGACGCTTTCTTGGTCCTTATCTAGTTGGTGATACACAGACTACTGAAGGGATCTACGCAATTTTGCGGTTTTTGGACCGCCTTTTTGATTATAAGGCAAATAAATGGCTGCCAGGAATCGCCCAGAGAGACCCAATACTCTCTGTTGTAAATAGCTAGTGTTAGCATGCACTTCTTTAGCTTTGTTCAACGCTGTTTGTTGGATTTTTAGCAGGAGCTGCTATAGATTTGTGTTGATCTGCCTGTGCAATTAACCCAAAGACATGCGTGACCCCCGGGTACAGATTAGCAAACAAAAATGTAAGTACTTAGATACTTACATGTATAATCGCGAAGTGCGCTGTGGTTCTGATGCGCATGTATGGCTCGATGAATTAGCCGTGTGGTCAAAAGCCGAGACATTTTGGCTTAGCGAACATACTGAACTGTTGATCGGTTGATTCTCAAAAATGACTTTGACCTCCCGAATGCATTAAATGATTAGTATTGAAATTCATTGAACTGGTATCGGAGTACTTGAAGGGCTAGATCTAGATCTTCGGCTAAGGCCAGGGCTTATGCAGAAGGGGACTGAGAAACTTTACGATCAGAATTCAGAATCGTGGACGAGGATATGCAGTTGGAAAAGCCTCTCATGTTCCGAACACGATGTGTTTTTAGAGACCTCGAGCGAGGTCGCTCCAAGTCCTACCTCTGCGTTGATTTGTCTGGCAGATAGGCCGCCTTAGTTGGGCCTGGACCTATAATACATAGGCAGTCGAAAATTTTCGAACGCTGGCTTAAGAACGTGCTATATCGCTCTGCATGTTATAACAACCTCTGCAATATAGACCAAATGCTTCGGTTTTATCAACGCTTCGGTTGTCCGTCTTGGGCAGTAGAAAATATTAAATTGGATTTGACCGGACCACAACTCAACCGAGCAAGAATTCTCGCGATCGTGAGCTATCTAGAAACATAGTTGTTGGAAGGAGAGACAAGTTCTCGCTATGGCCCTAATTGTGGTTTATAATAGGAATAGCGACACAAAGCGAGAAAGAGGATACTTTATGCACGAAAAGTAGAAGCTCTTGCGCCTTGGGGCAGCTGCAACCATGCTATAACTCCTATTATGAGTGATGTTGTTCGCTTTTAAGCCATCCAATCCGGCCATGTGACCTTTACTTCGGCGCTCAAGTTGTCAAAAAGTGTGAAATTTTGGTGGATGAAAATCGTTTATGTACTCAAGCTCAGTGCCCGGTTCGGTTTACCGACATAAGCTTGTAAATATCACTGTCTAATTAGAGCTAGGAGGTGAGCAAAAACACAGGTCAAAGAGATGTAGCTAACACCAAAAGTTATTTAAGCAGGCGAAAATGCCATGTTCATCATATCGGATTTTTAATTGACTATGCCTTGATCTATGGGAGAGCATATCTTCCATCACAATGCAGCCAATCGCAGTATTCGCCGCCGCCGCCGCCGCCGCTTTCCTTCCCGGTGTACCTCAAGTTTCGGCACATGCGCGGTTCCCTGAATGCAAGAACCTACTCGTCACACCTGCAGTGAAAATTCCTGCTCTGGGATATGACCCAAGTATTCCTATGGTACCCAACGGCCCATTTGTTAAACAGCAGTTTGATACAACTGTGTTCTCAACTCCACCAATACCGGCCGATCCAAGCAGCCCACATTATAAAATACGTCGTCGTTATCTCGAACATGGTTGTGGAGGTACCCTCAACAATATTCATAATTATTGGATTCGAAATTCTTCATCAGACTATTCAAAGCACGGTGATACTTCTGCCGGTTGGGCGCACAGGATTAAAAATTACTATATGAGGCCTTTCGATGCGGAGACCCTGACCCAAACGCAGAGCTTGACGCAGCAATTACTAGCTAAAGGCAAGGACGTCTCGTGAAACATCTTAAAGTTAATAGTCTAGTTCTAATCTTATCGTGATTAGGAGGCTTAATGAAAACAAGACCGGGGCTTCCGCTACAGATAGCCGGCTTTCAAATCAATAAGGATGGTGGCGGCCCATATAGGTATAGAAACGCTGGTTTTGTTTCCTTGGAGCGACTTGACGTCTCAGTTAATTTTGTTTAGATGCAAATTGGATTACACCGGCTCGGGGCAAAACTTTGGTCCTTGGCTTACCCGCAAAGGTAATATATACATTAAGCCTTGGGGTGTTATGAACGGAAATAAGAATGCGGAGTGCAGTGGCGCCAGCGGCGAGGCGCCCGAATGCGTAGGAAAGCAATGGGGTATACTCGTCGATATACCGAAGCCTTTACCTATGCAATGCCGAGGTGTCTACGGAGTGCATAAAAACATTTGCATTTTAAGATGCGAGAATGAAGCGAAAAACGGACCCTTTGGTGGCTGTTGGCCTGTCCAGATCGAACCTCCTCCAGGCTTGAAACCACCAGAAACTAGAATTGTCGTTAACACCAAAACACCTGAACCAATACCTAAGTATGGAGATGCGGGCTACGACGTACAGAAAGATTCATATGACGAAGGGGCAAAGGCTTATTATTGAGAAAAAAGTTGAGCCACTGGGTGCTGGCGATATGTGGGCTTTACACTAGTACGGTAGTCCTGTCACGATTAAAGTTTCAAGATTGGGTAATCAATTGTTTCATCAAGTATATTGCGTGTCGGCTCTGTGGGGTTGATAACTAAAAACGAGTTGCGAGTTTAGAATTTATGAATTCAATGCAAATTAGATGGATGAACCTCAACTTTAAAAGTCGAAGGTTAGAAATGTTGTATTTTATTTATTTTTTTGATTCACTTGTTCGGTTGGTTACATAGATATCATTAGAATTAAGGCCCCTCACCTGAGTTCACTACTGCATCTTCATATATCTCGGCTTCACTACATATGTGTCTCCACACGAGGCTGTAGATACACAGTATACATATTAACCGGCCGCCTAAGCCGGAGATATTTCAGAATGATCGTCGTGGTTAATTTTGCCGACATTTATCAGTGCGCCCTCCCCTTTTTTGCGACCGGGCCTCCTAGCCACGAGATAAATTTGCCGAGACTCAATTTCGCTAAGACGGGCGGGAAATATATTGCATCTTCTCTCCTTTTCCCTTCAATTCAACTCCTCCTCCCTATTCGACAGCATGATCACCTTCTAGAATTTCTTTGTACTTTTCGCTCCCGACCAACTGTATACGGTTATTCTATTTTGGCGAATTTTCCGTTAGGGCTATGTCGACTCCTGCGCTACCACTACTCACAAAATGGCCCTGCGCGGTATGCTCCCGACAGCGACGGCGGCGATGTGCATTTCATGCATGCTGACATTCTTCTTCAGGACACCTGCATAACCGCATATGATGGATTTTGCGAACGCTTCACATTTACAAATATCTGGCCAGCGACGGCACAATGCCTTCTAAGCACTTGCAATGAAAAAGATCGCATCGGTAAGTTTTGTTTTCTAGGCGATGTTTTTCGTTTTGGGGCGTTTATCTAAACAACGGATTCGTTTTCAGCACTTCAAAAGTCCGTAGCAGGATATTGCGATGCTGTTGGATATCCTGATGTTTGGGGTCCATACATGTGGGGGGCCACGGACGAAGACGCTCCTTCGAAAACCACATCTGTGAAAAGCGCATCGGTCGAATCAACGTCGTCATCCACTCCAACCGTATCCACGAGCCCGATATCTTCAGCAGCTCCTGTTCCTGTCCCTCCGGCCACTGTCACAATCATCAACAACGCAGCTGCGACAACTTTTGCAGAACCAACAACCACCACGACAAATTTGCCTTCCGAATCGCAAGGTCCATCTTCCGGCTTACCTACTGCTGCTAAGGCCGGCATCGCGGCCGGAATAGTCTTTCTTGCCGTCCTGATTCTACTCGGTTGGTTCTTATTTCGTTGGCGAAAGAGGAAGAACGAGCCGAATTTCCCTGAGGGTCCAGACCATAGCCCAACCCCAAGTCCCAAAGTCAAAGATTTCGAAGAAGCGCCCGTCATTAGTTATTCCATCGAAGGCGGCATGCTAACACGAAAGGAAAAACCGAACCTGTCTATTAGAGTCATAACTTAATTCACCCTGTACAAACGTTAGCCAGTTGGTCGTTGTTGCATTTGTTGCGGTCATATTTAGCGTTGCTGTATACATTTGCATTGCATTAGAATCGAGTCCTTCCCAGATATTTCACTTCACCTCTTTGAATTTATCCGTCCAAGACATCTCACTCGTGCACTCACATCTAAGACTATATCATATGATATCGCTAACGCGCTCTCAACAGAATCGATGGGGTGGTCTAACGATCGAAGCGAAGGCACAACTGCCGCCGTTTTAGTTGAACAAGAGCGAACGAAGGATCAGACAACAATCATAACATTAATGCACCGTTTGGTTGTGAGCGAGTAATCATCGATCAATCAACCCATCCAGCACCTGACTGGCCAACACACTTTGAATGATTAATATTCAGCTGTTGTTCGCCCCGCCCAACTGGATTCCAAAATATCAAGAAATGATGGGGAGCAAACGTTGCAAACTCGTTTCATCGGCGGCTCAGGGTAAGGACTTACTTACTAACAACTAGTCTTGAGAATCCTCGGCCCGTTTTGTTTTGAAACAAGCCCAGGTTTACATACATAGCTTAGCCTTTGGTCTTCAACAACGTGCGGACGGCTACCACATGCCCTTCCGGGTAACATGTTACTGGTTAAGACTATTTAAGCTTTCTAGGCTCCGGGGCGACCCGACTTAGCACATGCATTTCTGCAGTATTTCATTCTTCGCGGGGACTTTGTTCACACCCTTGCATGCATTCCCAGATGCTGCCAATGAAATGCCTCGTTGATTACTGTGCAGATATTACGTTTTATATTAAGAAACTCGATTTATCCCATGGGATTGGCAGGCCTTGAATACCACCTTCCAATACGAACTGAAGTTGAGGCTCCAGCCCTGATCATGCACAAGTGACTTCATTGACGACCTATGGTACGGTCATCCCTCCATGTGAAGCGTAATCTCGCCTGAAGCTGCCTTTTGTTAGCTCGATGTTTATACTTACCATTTTTAGGGCCCCCCTTTACATAAGCTTACGTTTTCGCATACACCCAACGGGCTTGTCCATGTTGCATCCCGGATTCTCAGCCTCCCTCGTGTGTACCAGATATCACCAGCTCTTTGACGATTTTAAGCACTCAAAATCTTTTCGGTTAACCTCGTCTGCAGGCATCCAAATTTTCCTCTCCTAGTCAAGTTTCAGCACGTTCCTCGCGACAAGGAATGCGGTCAGATAAGACGGCCATCACACGAAAGTTCCGTGATGTATACAGCTCCCACCCGCCTTCCGGAGCGCAACGAAGCCGAGGGGATCGGTGTAACCATGTTTAGGGTTCCATCGTCTTGGCCAAATTGCGACAAAAGAAAGCTTCAGGAATGCAAGCGCCGGTATCCTCGGATATAAAAGGTATAGATCTCACCTTCAGCTCAACATTATATCTTACTCGTAGCCACATCAAAACTGAACACAATCAAAACACAACTAACGCACACCCTAGTCTACATATAAAGATGGTCGTCAAAACTGCTGCCCTCGCTACGCTCCTGGCCGTGACTGCGTCCGCTTGGACAGTGCCATCGAATCTCCAAACATTTTATAACAATGTCAAGAACGGAGGTTGTAAGTCCTATGCCGGTGGCAAGAGCAATCTGAACGATGGCCAGGGCCACTCCGGTTTCGGCTTCTGCACCGATACCGCCAATGTAGTCTACCTCACAGGAAAGAATTCTCTGGGAGACATGGACATCGACTGCGATGGTGCCTCAAACTGTGGCGGCCTTAGTGGTGACTGGCAAGCCGGAACGTCGTTCGACGACATTCTAGTTAGCAAAAAATATGGGGTCAAGACCCTCGACGCTAGCATTCACCAATTCGTAAGTTTCACTCTTCATTCCCGAGGCTAGCTGTTCACCTTTGTACTGATTGTCGCCCAATAGTCCGTCTTGGGAACATGCAACTTGAACTTAGAGGGCCTCATTAGTCCTCTTGCCTTAGTAGCTGTTGTTTGCAATAACCAACTCTTCTACTCAGTCTGGGGAGATACCAATGGTTGCGATGACAATAACTTCACTGGCGAGGCCTCTATCTCGCTAGCACAGCTCTGCTTCCCTAACGAAGGCCTAAATGGCAACAAGGGTCACACAGCACACGATGTTCTCTACCTCGCCTTCACTGGATCCGATGCCGTCGTCGGCCCCAGCAACGCCAACTGGAAGACAAAGTCTGCATCAGACTTCCAGAACAGTCTGAAGACATTTGGTGACAGTATCCTCACGAAGAAATTCGGCAGCACTGTTCCACCCACGAACCCAGGAAACCCTGGAAGCGGCACTTGTGAATGGGTTGGTCATTGCGCCGGCGCAACTTGCAAGACTAACGACGATTGCGACGGCGACTTGGAGTGCAAGAGTGGGGTATGCGGTGGATCCAGCGGAGGCACTACTCCTCCCCCAGCCACCTGCTCTTGGGCTGGTCATTGCGCTGGTGCTAGCTGCAAATCCCATGACGATTGCTCTGACGATCTAACATGCAAGAATGGCAAATGCGCTACCTAAGATCAAGTCACCGGTTGCTCTATCAGAAGCCTACCTTGGGAAAACCCTTAACATGTAATCAATAGTTACGTTACGAACCCCTGAAAAACTAATATGTATAATAATGACATTAATTTAAAACTCATTCATGCGTACGAAACTGGGTTTGATACCTCTACTAGGAGGTAACAGCAACAGATTCAACACAACATTTGCATATATATGTGACTATTGTCCATAGTTTTCGTCCGGCCTATATTCCCCCTTCCAATTAACGAAAGCCTATAGATCTTCGACTCTCTTCCCACGCCGCAAAAGCCTTTACTCTATCCAATATGGGTATAGAACTATAAACTCCAAGGGTAATAGTAAACAAGGATACGCCAACTCCCGTCCCTAGTGCCTTGAAACTAAAGCTACTTCCTTCCTGCAACCCATATATATTGAGTCGGCAATGAAATCGGCGCCAGAGATGGTCATGTTGGCTTTACTGATGTATCGGTTTTCATGCTGAAGTTAGTGACCCAAGATAGTCTTTTCCGTGATTTGGTTGAGAAGACTGGTAGTTGACTACATGCTACTCTACAAGATGTGGGTGTTAACAGCGCTGATACCAACTTGTTGTATGGTAGTCGCGGCGCGCGGTTGCGCTCTTGCAATTATGTCCAGGGGAAAGCATTCAAAACCGCTCTAGCTCTAGGCATTCAAATGAATTTGATGAAAATGCGATAAAGGAGATGTTTATTGGTGGTCGGCCGAATTGGTATATGGGTTGTGTTTCGAAGGCTAACTTGAAGGTCGTGGCCGCAGCTCTCTTCAATATCGCAGGATGTTCGGTATTTCCCAATGTAGTAATATTGGTTTCCGGCGATGCCGCATGTCGCGTCTTGGCAGAGGCAGGGCTCTTCTCGCTTGGCGCAGGTTGGGAAGTCCACCCTCGATACTACAATTCGTATACTAATATTTCAAAGAGCCGGCCTCTCGGAGCTAGAAACCCAACCACAACCCCCACCACGCCGTGTACGGTGCGCTCGAATGCCGGGTTTCAGCATTGGAGCTGCTTCGGAGACAAGCCAGAAACTAGAAACAGCCATGATTGATAATTTCAAGACCATACCTAGTCTCGGACACTGTGTCTTTTGACAATTATATTTCTATTTTCCACTTTATAAAAAAATAAAGTATTACCGCTAACAAAAAAAAGCAGGGATGCGCTTAAAAGAAAGCCGCCATGGCCCGCATGATTATGCTCAACAAAACCCAACAACAGTCCCGGCCCCCGGCTGCTGTATAGCCTTATCCAAAATACCAATCATAGCTCAACCGCTTTGCCTTTTTGACCTCCCTATTAGAGGCTTGGAAGGAGAACTTAGTCCCCTCTTGCTTCTCTCCCCCTATTCTCTCCTCATCTTCCTCGTCCTCCGCTATCCTCTTCTTCTCAGAAGCTCTAGAAGCTTGCGTGGGTACTGAAACTGGTGGGAAGGATGGGAGGAGTGGTGAATGTGGGACCGGTTGTTCGGCTGGCAGCTTAAAGGGAAATCCTATCTATAAGCCTCCCGTCGCGCCAAATTCGATTTTTCGTCCAATTGCTTGATCTTCTCCAGACTCTAAATATTCGAGGCAAAACACTCCGAACTCCTTTTCGAATATGGCACAACCGGGCTTATTTGACGATTTCGTCAAAAATCTCGCTACCGTTCGGGCCGTGCATTGATGTGCGGCAATGTTTCTCGTTCGATACGAACTGAATTTGTCAGCTTGATTGCCAGTATTTAATTAACTTTATTGGTAATATAATTACAATACCTGAAGAATGCTATCGTATGTGCTCTTGTAATATTATACGTGGCAGCCAATTTGTCACAGTTGGCAGTAATAAACTGATCTTTGGCCTCTCCGTCCCACCCATGTTGGGTGAGGATATAATCCGCGAAAGAAGCGAGTACGATTGGCCCGCAAATTTTAAAGAAAATCTTTTCGTTGCCTTCAAGAACGGCGATTCTTGCATTAATCCTTTTATTGACGAGGTCCTGATAGTCGCCCATCGCCTTCATATACTCGTGGAGATCTAAGATATGCTGCATGAGTTCGCCAGTCGTGGGCTCCATCTTGCACGGAAATTTTGCTACAAGGTAACTCGGACGAAGTTCCTGCTACAGTTCGAGTTGGTAAATTAAGCGGTAACTGCTGTGGTATAACTGCTACGGACGGAAGTTTTGAAGCGCTGGCTAACTTACTAGCCAAATATTTATATTACTACCGAGATAATAAGTGCAAAGTTTATCTGTATTGCTCTAATTACTGAATCATTTACAGATAGCCGCTGCGATCTTCTTTTACACATGTGGTTACTGAACTGTGCTCAACCGCGCTAAACCGCGCAAGCGATCCCAATGATAAGCAGAATCGCCAGTTATGGAAAAGGTGTTCCGTGCGCCTTCCTCGTCCCCTCCCGATCAGTTCTATTGTTGGTTCCACAAACTCCCCACTAGTGAGGTATGCCCTATTCTGAGCTGGTACGCACGGCATGCATACGAGGCATGTGAACCTGCGGTTCTGGGTGGCGGAACTGCGGGCCGACAGTGAACTGTGAAGCTAGGTGTTTATCATATCTTAATTAATACCCTTGTAACAGGATCAGATTTATAAGTTTAAAGGAAGGAAATACTGAAGCCGAGCGGTTGCAAAATTGAGATTTTGACCAAGCCGCATGTGCATGGTAGCCACGAGTGGCGTGTGAGGGCAAATCCTGAAAATTGAAACATCAGCAACACATTTATTGTTGCATTTCGACGCCAAAAGCCCTGTTGGGGCCATTAACTACTTAGGTAAGTACCAGCGGGCACGATGGATATCTTGAGGAAACCGAGCCTGATTATAAACTGGCAGTATACTAGTTGACCTCCTAAAACATTTTAATGAGTTTCAACTACCAAGTTAAATCTATGCGTACGTATATTCAATTCTAAGAATATATTTTCATTCTTTCAATTCTTTCATTGATTGTTTTTTTATATATAGAATAAGGTGCATATGCCCTTAACCCTTATATACAAAATGAAGGCAGAATTTTCTGTGTAGTAGTAGTTCATGATAAGATTAATACCTTCTTCAGTAATAATCTTCTTCGCTCTCTGCGTCTTCATCGCCTTTACCGCCAGGATTCTCGGTGGATTCGGGAGGTTCGGGTATCTCCTGAGTGACAGAGGGTTTTTCCTCAGTGGTCTCTGGGTTCTCCTCAGGGGTCTCTGGGTTCTCCTCAGGGGTCTCTGGTTTCTCTTCAGGGGTTGCGGGATTCTCTTCAGGGGTTGCGGGCTCCTCTGGCTTGGGTGGGTCGGGCTTTGGAGGGATTACGACCGGTGGCTTGCCCTTCTGGATGACAATGATCTTATATTTGAAAATGACTTTTTTGAAAAAAATTCCTGTTGCCAACCTTGTAAGGCTTTTTAGTCCAGGAAGGTGTTTCTTGGGGCTTGATGGGTTTGCCCGGGGTAGAATAACAAGTTCTAACTTCTGTCACCGTGGTTGCGTATTCACCCGATGTAGTTGTGCCATTAACAGGTGGATCCGTTGGTGGATCCGTTAGTGGTTTGCATGTGTCGGTACTGGTTTGTACGAACGGGACACAGCCACCGAAGGGCCCATTTACCTGTATCAACATGTTAGTACGTGAATTTTACCAGTACGGATACTCTTTCGGAGATAGATATTATCTTACAGCCTCGTTCTGGCAGCGGACCATGCAAACATTCTTATATTTTCCAAAAATGCCAGTACATTTCACTGTGTTTGGTATCGGCAGAGTAAGCCAGAGGTTCGGCTTGCGCATTGACGCCTTATTCTTAGATCCAGGACCCGATGCAATGTCTTGACCTCCAGGAACTTTGTTAAGATAAATCCATTCAGTCTTGTGATTACCCGGGAATTTATCTCCCATGCCCGTTTCATCGATCTTGCACTTATATGGACCTGCCCCATCCTGATTGACTTGGTGAATACGCATCTTAAGCCACCCGCCCCCAGATGCCTGTGAGATCATATCCTCGTTCATGAGTGTACTCATTTCTGCTGTGACATTCAATGTGTACCGGCGCTTGCTATGAATTATATTCTTGACCCTTTGATCACCCCATCCTAAATCTCTGATTTTAGGGTAAGGCCACATGTCTCTTGCCCACACTTCCCAGAGGGTGAGACCGCAACCCTGGTCAACTTGTACACGGCCGGGATTTTTTTTGCCGCAGCAGTGTGCGAGTGGTGGATCGCTAAATACAACCGAGTCTAACTCAAAGGGGTGCAGCCCTTGTTTATGGCGGCCGTGCTTATTGACTTCCTTGCTCCATCCAAGATTTCGACCGTTTTTCTTGCCCTCGGGATCACAATTTCCATGTGCTTGTAAAATCAGCGAGTGCCCATAAACTGAGTTCACACAGCTTAAAAGAGCGATAGCTGCGGTGCCGATGGTGAAACGCATTTTTGTGAACCACTTTTTTGAGAAGTATGTGATCCAGAAACAGTCTTTCGAGTAGAATTATAAAAGAGTGAAAAATGGTAAAGGGACGTAGAGTCAAAGAGCGAAAAGTTAAGAGAGCGTAGTGTAAAAGAATAATAGAACGCGGAATAATACTGCTGAAGTAGCTAGTAGTCAAGTTCCTGCTGAAACCGAAGCTGGCAACTGATAGATAACAGACGGTGATATAAGTGATATTTTATACTCATTGCCTTTGAAGCTTCTCTTTGCTTTTGCGCATCTTTTTTTTTTACTTATCCTGTACAATCCACTTCCATATGACACACCTGCGCATTCATCTGTTCTCATACACCACCTAGAGGTCTCTTACTACTGTCCCTTTGTTTGTTTCTTTCGATTCTCTCTCCGTTTTTCTGCAATACTATTAACTCGCCACCCTGCCACAGAAATTTCAATGTACTCCTTCCCGTTAGCTAAACCCGAATATAGCCAAATAAAGGCCCAACAGACATCTCAATGCGGCTTGTCATGGGTTATCCTGATAGATAGGCTTCCCGCCCTCTAGCGCACGCCGTTTACAAGAGCCCCAGATTGCTCTTTTTTCCAAGTTGGGGAGCATGATTAGCGTTTTTCTTTTGTAGGCTACGCGATCGCGATCGGATAGCATACCAAATACAAAAAGGATAAAACTCTAGAAGTATATGAACACTTAAGTGTATATATGTAAGCATGTAGATTGATTTTGATAGTCTAGCTTTGTTGATCAGCGGGGTAATGTGGGTAACAAGATAAAGTTCAGTTCGGATTTAACAACATATACGAGAGAAAAATGACATACATAGGTATCAATTACCTCGTAGCAGCAGCGTATTGCTACGGGAGAGTATGTACAGAGTACGTAGTAGCAGGTGCTCCATCTCTGTTTTTTGGAGGGAGACTGTGTTGCATGTTGAATCCGAATTTTATTCGTTGCCCACGCATCAGGTAAGGGACACGGAAATACATATGGAAATTTCGATCCAATCGCATGCATTCCGAAAGAGATTCTAGTGGCGGAAAGGCAAGCCCCAAAAAGAAAAATGACACGAGGCTCCCGTTATCCGATCCCTATGTAACCCAAGGAACAAATCGGTTTGGAAATTCACCAAGACAACGCAAAGTAGTTAGGACTTAGGTACCAGCTACCTGATTAGGGGCGTAGTAGTAGTAGTCGTAGTAGTATTGTAGGTACTGGGTAGCCAGCATACTCGGCCCCAAGTCCTTGGCGAGACCACATATGCATACTGGTCGCGTTTCGGATCCGGATCTAGTCTACAGAAGCTATATTATAACTGACGAGATATGAGTTATCCAGATGGGACACCCATTCGGCTCAACACTACTATGTATACGTATACAAACTAGTGTGCGACTGTAGAGCGGATAATCCGGCACCGCTCCGTTCCGCTGGTTTTTTTTTTAAATTTTTAATTAGGGACGCTCGCTTGTGGATTACGTTATATAACTAGAGGGATATGGTTAGCTACGTTAGTGCTTCTGGAAAGCGCTCGGATGACGAAACCAGTATAGCCTAATCCCATAGCTACCGTATGCTAACGTCACAAAAATTGGATATGAAAAACGTTGAGAAGTTGATAAAGATCAGGCAACATTTAAATTATACGTCATTTTGTGGATCCTCGCTTAAACAAGCCAAAAAATATGGGTAGTAGATTTGAACACACCTATTTGTCATTATGATGTATTTCTCCATCTTTCAAATAACGAGGCTCATGTGTAATAAGAATATATGATTTGGGCGAATTTTGTACATTTTTATCGCCACGCTTTCAAAATAACGCAACTCAAGTCTTGGAAAAACGTCCCATTTGGTGCTTCAACCAAGGAGCACGCACTCATCAACCGCTGTCGACCTGACGTTCCAATTCTTTTGACCCATTCAAACAATTCTTCTTCCTGAATAGAGCCTCTAGCCTTATATATCCCGTTCATGACTTTAACACAGTTCAGCAGTTCCTTCGTTTCAGAATCCTGACCAATAAGTTCCAGTTTCTTTCCAAACGATGTCCCATAGTCTTTTGCAAGGGTATCGATTTGGAGAAAGTCAGCAGCACTTAATACAGCCAAAGTTCTACACGTAGATTCGTTGCATGTAAAATCCTCTGGTAGTTTAGGTTCCGACCGATATAGCCATGCAAGAACCTCCATCATGGTATCAAGTTGAATATCCGGCAGTTTTATAAGTCTCTCTTTCGCCTCCTTGAACTCCTCGTTGTAACATGCCTTTTCGAAAAATTTTGATTGTGAGGCTAGGATGTTACGGTTCGCCTCGAACTCGAATGAGTCTCGCCCCAATAGAAGGGTTATGTCAGTCTCTCCCGGAATGTATTGTGGCCTTATAACTAAGCTTAGATTGGCTTATTCCTGAATTGTGAATATGGAAATGGCTTACGCGGTGAAAGACATTGTGGAGAGTGTCAAATATAATAATATGGCATGGTAACAGGGTATTGGAAGAGGAAATAAATGTAATAGCCAAGGAGAAAACTGTGGGATTATATCCTGTAATCTACAATCGGCAATGACTCAATCATTGCCACAAACTCCGCATCGGTTCTAAAACGGAACGTAACGAGCTCACTTCATAGAATAGAGGTTTGATATCTTAGAAGACTTAACGATAAGTTGAAAGTAACTCTTAATTTGAAGTGGTCTCATACTCACACGTCACAACGGCAGGCGAGTGAGCCGTTGCTGGGATTTGAAGACGTTTTCATGTTAGTTCAGCCTATAAAGTATAACTCGTACCTCGTTTTGATATTAGACCTATAAAATGAATTAAAATAGAATACTAACGTGTCATCAACATAACCTAGATCTTTCCATTGCTGCCAAATTGTCGGGTGCAGTTGAGTGCAACTAACAAAGCACATGTATTGCGTAATAGCTGAAAATAACACCGTGCTAGGAACCCCGCACTCGAAAAGGAGCCCACATACCGGGACAATTTAAGTTAATAAAAAAAAATGATTCTCATAGCGCGAATTATAGTTTAAATTGTGTAAATATGTTGCAGATCAATAATTAGTTCGTATGGATACATAAGCATCCTTAAAACCCAGCCGGGATTACGCAGCTCGTCAAGTCGCCATCATTATGCTCTGTGACCTAATAGAAAATGAATTAGAATATAAACTTTAGCCACTTTTACAGAGTAATTCTCTTATATTATGGACGATTGCAAATAAATCCGTCCGTGAATCTAAAAATAGAACATACTCCAAAGTATTAAAATTCTCGTTAACACCATTTTTGTAAAATATCTTAAGAAATGCATATGTCATATCCATACCTAAAAAGGACCAGCCGGCTATTCAGTAAATCTATTATTGTTTACAGCTATTTTGCTTCGGGATTATATATTAAATATACCTGCAGCAACTCCGGAACTAGTCTACTCCTTCCCACTGATAACAAGCCTCCCATCTCACTAATTACAGTAGAAACTTTAATAAAATTTAGGAAACAATGCGAGTAAACTAAAGTAAAAGAGAGAAGGACTCCTGGAAATTCCTATAAAACAACTAGTTCAAACATAAAAAGTATAGACGTGTGTAATTTGACAAATGTGTTAACTTTCAAACTAGATTATGAAATAACGTAACAATATACTACTGCATAATAAATAACAAAGATGTACAAAATCAGCATTACACTAGAACATAGTGCCCTTACAGGAGGAATTGAAAGCATTTGAAAGAATCCAGGACAATGAATCCAATATTACATACTACAAGACTGATGTCTATCTGGATACAGATAACTATGGTGGCTGCAGTGTCGGAAAGGTCCGCAAGGCCTTCATGCATATTACGTATGGCATTATCAACAAGGATTCTGATCTCTCACCAGGACCACATGTGTCTAACAGGAAAGTAATTTTTAAACAGCATATTATTGAATAAAATCTGACTCTACTAAGGCTTAACTTAAGAAGTATTGCAATTTTTTGCATATTCCAATGGAATGGCTATTTTTTTAGGCTCATAGAATCTATGAATTTTATGTATTACATTGCAGTGGGAGCACTGCGCAAGCTGGTCTGTGTGTAACCAAAAGCCCTGGCCTGCTGAGCAGATCTGTCTGTTAGATTTTGCCGCAAACGGTAGTAAGACACGGCATGTTGTTATTGTCCCACTCAGTTAGATTATTAATTCCTAAGCAGTTGTTTATACCAATAATTGTGTAGAAAGACTGCTCATTCTGTGCGCGTTGCAGACGGCTGGCTCCGTCGACGATTCTGACCAAGCTTTTGAACAATCAATATCTGAGACTCTAACTTCAGGCACGATTTAAACTAAGCTATTAATATACATACCTTTAAACCAAAAGTCCATAATAATATATATAAAAATCAATATTGCAATATCTAACGGATACCTCATTTCCAATAAACCTAGACCTGGTTCCAGTATCCAATTTGACAAAATCACACTTTCCAGAACCATATTTACCCAATTGGCCAAATATCTGCACAGTGCACAAATCATTCATAAATCTTTGCTTAGAACTATAGATTCTATAACAATGTCTCTGTCCTGTGGTTGGTTCATATCTTGTCATGTGTCACTTGCGAGAAATATGGCTAATACGTCCAAATTTCAGACCCAGATGAAGAGGGGCTACGCTTCATAATCAATCATGTTATCCTACCACCAAGAGTCCCCCAAGAAGAGGAAGTTGATATCAGGTCAAAGAATTTTGACCTTATAGAATTTCTAGTTGGGGTCGCTAGGGAATACATATGCAGCCCGGACTCGCCTGCCTCATTCAAAGCGAAGAAGATCTTAGAGCTAACGGCTCGGGTCCATGAACCTGCTACAAACTTTCCACTAAGATTGAGAGATACAATATTGCAGTTGGAAGAAGGAGGTATTGGGCCTTAAAAAACTCTGAAGATTAATTGAGAAAATGCTGATAGAAAATATTAGACTCTTTCGTGTTGCACGTTTTCATGCAAAATGCAGGAATTATATTCAGGAGGCTTGAAGAAAATCTTCAAATGGAAGCTTTCGAAGCATCTCCTGTTTCTGAAGCTGTTATTAGCTGCAAAGGACGCTTGAAATGCGAATACCCGGGTCCTGCGACGGTAATACCGTGGGGAGTAGCTAAAGATCCCGCCTTTTTGAGAGAACTTGGTAGTTTTCTACATCACATGGACGTTCAGCAACTTGACACTCTCTCCAAATCTCAGAAAGGGGAAAATAATCTCTCAAAAACAAGAGATACCGCTAATCCACGGTATATCATTGAGCTTTTTACCGGGATGATGCGTGGGATCGGGAGGGAGTACGACCCACATAGGATATCGAAAAGTTTGCGCGATGAGGTAAATTGGGACTCTGGCCTGAACCCTTGGAGAAGAAGTGGGTTGTGGCTGGTTGTCCGAGTAGCTTTACAAATCGCCTTAGACCACGATGAGTACAAATGCTTCTTATTAGAAACCGTTCGTGTCGTCCTCGATCAAGCTAGTCGGCTCAAAATTGATAGCTATTCTCTATCTTGTACTAGCCGCAAACTGGCTCGCCGGGCTTCCAAGATTGGAGAGGCAAAACTCCCTCGATCTCTTCTTGAAAGAACTTTGGACACAGCGGAAAAAGCGTTCGGCATACTCTCAGGTCGTTGGCAGACTGAAATCTCGGATTCGAAACGGATGGCCGAATGGAATGTTGATTTAAACACTCCCGAAAATGTTGCAAGTAATAGTTGTCTTCGCTTGCAAAATGCGTCTTCCTGGATAAACGAGCGAATAAAGGAATACCAAAGGCCCGTCGGGGTCATACTTGTGGTCAAAGACCCGCAAGAAGAGCAGCGTCACATCGCTTCGGACTCTCCTCCAAGATTATCGGAGGGAACGGAGATTGAGATGGCGATTAGTTTGATAGATTTCGAGAATTGGATAAGAGAAAATCTCGAAGATTGGTGCTCTGTTGTGCATGCTAACGATCAAGCGGACGTCATCAATTTTCTGTCCACCAATATCGAGCAGTATCACGTGAAAGCATCTCAGGCATATGCTAACCACAACATTCTCGATACTTCAAGGATGATTCTTACAATCATGGAAATGTGGGTGCAGCTTGACAAAATCATCTGTCAGAAGGAGCCATTGCTGCTTTACTATTCACCCGAACTTCCAAGCAAGTTGCTTGAGCCGACCCTCTTTATTCTAAAAGAAGACATGGAACGGATTTTGAGGGTTGAGGGTCATCTTCGATGGCGGCATTCAACTGCAAAAGAATCGAATCGGTCCCCGCTTTTTAGCAGAGAGATATCTTCGACGAGCTTTGCAGCCCATTACTATGATCAATCAGTTCATCTGCAAACCGTGAAGTCGGAGATTATTCGCAAGGCTGAAGTCGCTAGAGAGAAGAAGAGGAGAGAGCTCGAGCAACTGAAGGTGCAGCATAAGAAACTCAGGGAGAATGCTCAACAGCTGTCTTGCGACTACAGGATAAACAAGGAGGGCCTTTCTTACCATTGGAAACTTTGCCACAAATGTAGCCTGGAGAATGAAGCAGCGAATATGAGGATTAAAGTTGAAGAATGGCCCCTTCCAGTGAACGAAAATGAAATCAAGATGGTAGTTTTTGAGTTGCAGCCGCCGGGGGACTTTGTAACCTGGAGGGATGTAACATATTACATCATGCTGGATGTCTGCGCTTGTGCCACCAACGAGTTGCCTGCAACCGAGTTTTACAATTTTAATAACTGGGATATACTCGCTTCTGCTAAATCACACTCACGTGGTCGAATTACATGGGCATCCGAGAAAATGCCGATCAGCCGGTCACATTATTCCGAAATCAAAATCCCCGAAGACGAAGACGAAGTGCTGTTGAAACATGCTGGCCGCTACCGACCCTTGGATACTAGGAAGAATGAGTGGATCAAATCTCGCCATAAAACTTGTGGCATTGCCAAATTATGTAAATCAGACTTGTCAAACACTTCTTATGAAGCTTTATCATACGCGGTCAATCAAACCACCCACACCCACAACAAGGTAATTGCTGAGCAGCACAAGTGCCCAACATCTTTGACACTTCACGAATACGAAGCGTTCGCTTCTCTTCGATCAGGCGAACGTATCCAGTGGCACAATATTCTTACCGAGCTCTTAAAAAATGATCTAACTTTTAAAGATGAATCAGTATTTACGCTCGTATTGCACGCAGCATGCCAAGCTGAGGTGGCCAGCGACAGTTTCGACTGGAGGAGAGACTCTCATCTTCCGCTCTCCGAGGAGGAGTTTTCACGGGAACTTCTGAAATCCTTGCACCGGGCATTGACCATACTCAAAGACAACTGGGACCAGGCGAATACACTGAAGCTCCTCATTTTGCTCGCACGTCGCTTAGTGACTGCAGGTCATTATAGCATAAAGCTAGATGCTATTGGCTTCCTGAAGGAAGCACGAAAGCTTTGTAACCCATGGATCGAAAGCATCCAGTCAAAACTCGAAGTCGCATTTGAGCCCGAATTGGTTAAAAGCCTCCGTTATTGGTTACTCATGGTCTCAGGAATACAATGCAGTACATTTGACATCGATCGGGATCTCCTCCCTTACATATTTAACCTCCCTGAGGACATCGTTCAGTTCCTTGTCTGTCAGATCAATATTGACAATAACTGTTTAGGAATTCTTTCCAAGCTACCAAATGATTTGAGGTTTTTGTTGGGGGCCAACCGGCGGTTTGCGGTAGCTGCCGAAAGCTATACTCACGAATGTATCCGTCAAGATCCCAGTATTTTATTCAGCGTTCTTTTGGCTGTTCTCCCCACCCAGAAGCTAGCGGGGACGTGGTACCAGCTCGATCGACCGGCTGACCGTTGGTGGAAGTTGAGCTCAGATGTATGCGACGGCTCTGAGACCACGGTGGTCCACTTGAACATCCTACAGGGAAAGTTGCTCGTCAACGGGAAGCCCAATGGCAGGCTACCAGAGGATTATTTCACACACGAGAGCTATGTTAAATTATTCGGAAATGTAAGTCCAGCCAATTTTCGTTGGAAGCTGACTACAAACACTCCTAACACATTGTAGCGGATGTTTGATGTTTTTCCATCCCAAATACCAAATATGTCCTATCAAACGAAGAACACCTTTCACGGGGCAACTTTACATTTTCACTTGGAAGGCCGGCATCTGGTTATTCGAAAGCAAAATGGGGACGACCACGAATTCATACCCGGCGAAAGATTCATGGGCGAGATACCAAGTCCGCTAGTCCGGCGTGGGAGCCAGTGGCTAGACCTCAAACGAGAGGAGGTGATATTCTACCAGTCAGATTTTTGGTGGATAGAAACCCCGTCAGCGGGCGACTGGGTTCTGAGTAAGAAATGTGGCTTGTGGGCTATGGAAAGAGGCTTCGATAAGCTCCTTTATATCGATGGAAACATTCATGCCACAGCACATAAAGTTTTGCAGCCTATCGAAGTCCATGACTACCTCGTCGTAACGATTAACCAAGATATGAGGATTAATATAGACCTACCCAGGTATAAGCTTAAGTTCTTTCTGAACGAATCAAACCTTTTCGAATGTGAGAGCCTCAAAGGCTGGGTTATCGACCGGTGCCAGGATCTCGGGACTTTCATCGGGCTAAAGAACTTTCTCAAACTCAGGAGCAGCAATAACCACTTGGATAAAGAGTGTGCTATAGTTCCACTTGGCTCCATCGAGCCAGGAATGTCTGAGACCGGTAATCACTGTGTCATTAAGATAACCCATATCGAAGAGGAGCGGAAGTACACAATCTACCATATTGATAGGTTCCTAGGTCAAGTTCGGGATGATGGGACGCTCAGGGCACGATACACTCGGATTTATCTTCATGCTTTGACAAGCGGGATCATCGATGATCCTCTCACCGGGCGCACAGGGGTTGGAGAATCCCTAGGCCTGCTAAAGAACGCAGCTTCCTTCTGTTTTCAAGAACTTCATGGTGATGAAGCTTGCATTTTAAATAATATTGCTAGCTTGACACCGTCACGACACTTCTATCCTGCACATTTACAGAAAATGCAAACGGTCGGTTGGAAAGGACAAATACCGACCTGGATACAGCATGACGAGTTTTATGCGGCGGTTCGAGACATATTCGATGACTGGAGTCGTCGTCAGTTTCTGGTCGAGGGGTCAAAGGGGTATGATGTTGTGGAATTGGGATCAAAAGATTTAATAGAGCGAGGACGGAATATCGGCAGTATTTTTAGCCCTGGGGACCCGCGTGCGCCCTACCGACATTCAATGGCAACTCCACATTATCTAAGAAACATGGTGGGGGATGGGGAAGCTTGCACCCAGGATATTGCCAAAGCGTCGTTTGAATGGCAAGAAAAGCAAGACCTGGATACAAGCTTCGATTTGCTTCTCATGAAGAAACCCATGTTGAACGGGTTCTTACCAGATTTAGCTTCTGAGTATTCCCCAGCCTGGGCCGGGAAAGCACCATCTGATCTGTGGTGTACTCTTTACGAGCTCTGTCGGCAGGCGACAAAGGAAGATAGATTTGGATTGTTGTTTGTGTTCAGTTCAATTGTGTACGATGACCCGGCCAACCGAAGATTCCTGAAGTCCCTGCTAGCAGTGGCGGCCAATAATGTCTTCAGCGACCTCCCAATTCCGCCATACCACTCTTTCGAGCCGGGCATAGGCACCAAACCTGACATACAGGATATCAAAGATTTTCTTAAATCAGCGTCAACATTATTTGAGCGATCCCAATACTACGGTTGGTCACAGCAATCACACGAAACAGACGCAGAATGGTACAAAAGACGATATTCTACCTATGAAAACGATGTCAGGCATCAGGTCGAACATGCTTCCCAGAAGATTCTCGGCCAATGGCCGAACTCAAGCGTTACGTGTCCTCCTTGTGGCGATTATCCCCTTCTCAATCTATCATTAGCGATGGATGATATCAGAGGCAGATTTCAAACCTGTTTCAGGAACTCGGAGTTGTCGTCCCACCTAACCATGGTCATCGCAAGGCTACAACACTTGAAAGGCGATGCAGCTGTGCTGAAGCCGTTCGGTTGTTCTTCCACGATCCACCTTCAAAACCTTGCATATGAGCCACCACAGTTACAGGACTGTGTTCCCACTTTGAGGGAATTGTTGAAAAAAAGACTACTTCCTGAAGATCTGGAGATGGAAACAACAAGGCCGTATTCTCTCGTTCATGAGGAGGTAGAAATGGAAGACAACTCGAGTATCCGACAACTTGTTTCGCTAGCCCAATATCTTAAAAACTCAGACCAAAATATTGCAAAACAGTATGTCGACGACTTATTACAAAGCATAAAGGGTCTGAGAAATTCCGGACCAACTCAGAGTTTTAAAGAGATTCCAATTGCATTACCAGTATTACAAAGACACCGGCGACTGGCAGCCGCAAATGTCCAAACACTAATGTCCGATATATCCCATATCCTATCTCCCGAGACAAAATTACAAGAGCTTCAAAAAAAAAGCGGGCTTTGGCCTCATATCACCAAACTGCAGCTACTCCGGAGACTACGGCTGGTGGAACGCTGCGAGGTTCCTCGCGAATGGGTAAGAGCTATCATCGCTCTAGGAGAGGCTATAACATGGGATCAAAGAGCAAGTCGTGTTGTGGACTTAGCATGCAAAGGTTTTGTTCAGGAGTTCGAGAGGGAGATACGGAACGTAGGGCGTCAAAATTGGAACGCGGAAGAATACATCGATTGGCTTTTGTTGGAGCTCGACTCGGAGATACTTATACGACCCGTTCAAGCGAGTATCGGCTTTAATATGATGGAAGACAGTAAAATGAGCAATGCGGTAATGCAGCTAAGCATGGGCGAAGGAAAGTCTGCTGTAAGCAACAAGTTGAACTTCCCGAGCTCCTCAGAATGCATGACTAACCGTCGTCGCCGAAGGTAATCGTGCCCGCGGTGTCTGCTGCCCTCGCCGATACAAAAAGACTTGTGAGATCAATCGTGCTGAACACATTATCGACCCAGATGTTCCAAATTCTGGTACAGAGGCTCAGTGGTCTCTGCGATAGACGGGTCTATTTCTTACCATTTCGGCGAAATGTGGAGCTTTCCAAGGACAAGATTGAGACGATTAGGAAAATTTATGAAGACTGCATGAAATCCGGAGCTATCGTTCTAAACATTCCAGAGCATATATTGTCGTTCAAGCTGATGGGAATTGAAAAAGCATTGCGGAAACAACAGGAAATATCGGAGCCACTAATGGCTTGTCAAGAATGGCTTTCAAAAAATACCCGGGATATTCTAGATGAAAGCGACGAAATCCTTCACATAAGATATCAATTAGTGTATACGATAGGAGATCAACTGCCCCTGGAAGGGGGCAAAGATAGGTGGGTTGTTATACAAGAACTACTCGACCTTGTCCAGGAGAAAGCAATTGAATTCTCAGCACGACATCCCATGGGCCTCGAGGTCGGACCTGCAAAAGATGTGAGATACCGCTCGATCCGAGTTATCGACGCAGCTATCGGAGGTCACATGCTCCAAGATGTTGCCTTGGACATATGTGCGAACGGTGGGAACAAGGTTCCAAGCATCTCCTCCAAACTTAGATTTCTTCACCCGAAGGAAAAGGAGTTAGCTTTAAAATTTATCTCCGTCAAAGATATCTCAATAGAGGAACAGAATGCCTTATTTGAAGTTTGCGAAAGTCTCAAAAATCCGCTTCTTATTCTCCGCGGGTTGATTGCACACGGCGTTCTTCACTTCATTCTTCGCGACAAACGTTACAGGGTTGATTATGGCTTAGATCGAGAACGTTCCGGTCTCGCTGTTCCATATAGAGCAAAAGATCGGCCCGCGGCTAAGGCTGAGTTTGGCCATCCAGAAGTAGTACTAACTTTAACATGCCTTACTTATTACTACGGTGGCCTACGGAACGAAGATCTCCAGGCTTGTTTTGATCTCCTAGATAAAACGGACAACCCCGACTTGACTTATGAGCATTGGATTAAGTGTTATTCGGATGTCCCTCCCAATCTTTCGAAATTAAGAGGTATCAATTTTCTAGATAAAGAACAAGTCGAAGGCGAGGTGTTCCCGTTCTTCCGATATAATAAATGTGTGGTCGACTTCTTTCTTTCGGAAATCATATTCCCTCGAGAAGCTAAGGGCTTTTCGCACAAACTTTCGACAAACGCATGGGATTTAGCAGAGCAGAAAAACCACAATACAACTGGATTTAGCGGTACAAATGACAACAAATACCTTCTGCCAACAAATATTCATGAGTCAAATCATCCGCAGCAGATCCACACGAGTTCATTAGTACTCAGGAACATTTTACTGAAGGAGAACGATACTGTCATTAAGGCTCATAAGAGCAACATACGATTGGAAGCGAGTGATATCCTCGTTCTGGTTACCGGCCTCGCACCGAAAGTACAGGTTCTACTTGACGTCGGTGCTCAGTTACTAGAACTCGATAACCATGAGGTTGCCAGAACTTGGCTTGGAATTGATACATCGAGCGAAGTCCGAGGAGTGGTTTTCTTCGGGCAGAATGATCAATTGCTAGTTATGAAGAGGGATGGGATAATTGAGCTGCTTGTGTCTTCTGAATTATCCGAGCAACTCGATTCTGTGCTGGTATTCCTGGATGAAGCCCACACCCGGTATTTACTCCTACCCGAAACACCGTGGCACGAAAGCAGTTACTAATGTTATTTGGGCAATTGTTAGTGGCGTCGACCTAAGACTTCCAATCGGCTTTAGAGCTGCTGTTACACTTGGCCCTAACCTCGTTAAGGACAAGCTCGTTCAGGGTACGTTTAATAACTCGCTGTCGAGCCTAGCTATTCTAATATGACAAATAGGGTGTATGAGAATGCGTAAACTGGGAAATGGTCACTCCCTCGTTTTTTTGGCGTCTCCGGACATCTACACATCTGTTCAAAAGTCGGCAAAGAAGCAAACAAATGAGTCTATCAACACATTCGATGTTCTTCTTTGGACCATGTTCGAAAGTTGCCGACAGCTACAACATGGTTTTTCTATCTGGGCTGACCAAGGATTTCGGTATCTCGCGAGAAAGGTTGGGTGGGAAAATTTTCAACAAAGGGGACACACAGACCAGCCGAAAGAGATAGCAATGGAGATAGAAACACGGCCACTTGTAGACATGTACGGGATCGGTAGCCGGGTAGAGCAGTTTTCCTCGGTTGTTATTCCTTCTGATAACTCAAAGGCGATTTTCCAACGCCTGGATCAATTTGGTATCAGCCCATCACAAAATGTTTCGGTCCAAGAGGAGCAAGAACGAGAGATAGAACAGGAACAGGAGAAAGAAATGAACATCGAACGCCCAGAGCCAGCGATGCCCAGAAATCATTTTCTCCACCCGGATATCGTTTCTTTAGCCACATTCGGAATCTTCAATAAAACCTCGGATGCCTTCTCCCTCGCTTACAATCAGTATGAGGAAACATCCGCTCGATATCTCCTGGAGCGCGAAGCTTGGACGCCAAACCTATACGCCACTGTGGATTTCATGAAAACGGTAGAACTAGGGCACTCAAGCAGCATGGACGACTACTTGCGCCCAGTCAAATGGATTCTATTGACTCGAGATCGTTCAAATCACATTCTACTAAGCCCATATGAGGCGAATCAACTTGTTCCGGTGATCAGAAGGACTAAAGCTTGCAGCTTGCATTGCTATGCGCCCAGGGTAGCCAAGTCTATGCCCACTCTCGAGTTTTTGGATTCCTGTTCTATACCGAGTTTGCCCAAACCCCCTCTATACAGTAGACCAAGTTTGGCCATCCGTATAGCTCTCAATGCTTTTTCCGGGCAACTATTTTTCGAAAATGAGCAATACTATGTGGAGTTTTGTAGACATCTCAGCATATATTACGGGGAAACTAATAGTAACCTAGAACGAAATATTGATGGTTGGGTTAGCCAGAAGACATACAAGGCTCTTAACCCTGAGAGGGAGTATAGCTCAATATCCAAATTCTCGAAAAGCCCACTACCTTTTCTGAGAGAGATTGTCAAGATGAGAAGGAAGGGTCAGGGATTTTCCTTAACACATCTCGGTAGCGTCTTGAATGTACAGGTGCTTGGGACAAATGATTTCTGATTCAGAAGTACTTGCATTATTAATATAAAGATGAACAGCTTCCAGTTACTTTGTAAACTGTTCGCAAATTTGCGAATTATTAGCCAGCCAGTTTACAAAATACTATAACTATCAGTTTGCTTTTGAACTACTAGTTTTGTGTGCTGCTGCAGGCATTTCAATAGTCGGGCAAATTTAGCCAAGATTTGGTGGTATTTGTAGATTAAGGAAGTTATTCATTTCGAGAATCGAATGATATCGAGGTATTTTATGCTTTTTAAGTTGGCGATGGTAAGAAATGTATATGCAAACCAATATAAGGATTTTACAACAACTATGAAAATTAAAAATAATAAAAACCTTAGTTCTTAGTAAAAATTTACAATTGCAATTTCAATGTTCAATTTGTGTGATACATATTGATACTCACAGCGACGCTGTTCGTACAATCGCAAGAAAGTCAAAATATTTAGCACAGCTACGTGTATGTAGCTTGTACTCGAGACTGGTGATTTTGTAGTTGCACAACAAGGCTGAAGAAAAAACCACACCACAACGCAAAACCTGATCGAGCCTTTTCGGGGGCCTGGGGAACGTCGAACGAGGCTGCTGCAGAAATCCTAAGTTGATAGGTGAAGCTAGGAGTCCGAAGCTATACAGTTTGGTTTAGAAGTTTTATCGGTCTAGCAAATTTGTATTATGTATATTGCACAAGCAAAATCCGCAAAATATTCTCTTTTTTTCCCTGACGACTATATCTGCATGCTACACTGCATAGACCGTGGCTGGAATCGCACTTCTGCAGATCTGCATGCGCCCTGAATATGCAGCAGAGCAATGCATTGCCGCCAGGATTTCCTTGGCCTTGGGAGACACATTTTGGTTGGCCATTATATCGATACCTGCCTTGGCCTTGAAATTCCTAATTAAAGATGGGTCGTGCACGTGCGCGTGCATGCATGGGAGGCATCAACATATTAATAGTGTACCAATTCATGATTGCCACTCTTAATTAGATCTTTTGTAAATTGGTCCCAAGCTTCTTCTCCAGCGAAACGTGGCCGGACTAACCGACCTCATGGTCCTAGAATTACATAAGGGACAAAGTTTGTTGTAAAATCTATTCCTGACTTGTTTGTATTTTGTCAGCCGTGGAAAACTACGAGAACACTTTGGGTCCAAATATTTAAATGCACACCAAAAATTAAAAATAGGGATGCCATAAAAGTTTAACGGGCGCCTGGGCTTTTTTTTCGGCGACCAATATCTATTTCTAAGCAATTAAACAAACACCTCTTAAGTCAGTTCACTATTTTTGGCAATAGTCAAGATTCTGCCTACGAAAAAGCTATCTATAAACAGGTTAACAGTTTTGTAAAGGCCCTTCAAGTCATATAAAACTAGATTCAAAACTAATTTAAAACCCTCCTCTAATTCTGTAGTTCCATGCGTTCCAAATCTTCAAACTCCATCCCAACGATATTAAACTTAAATTCGGATCACCTATCTTTATATAGTTTTTGCGCACTTAATACAACCAATTAAACTATTTAACATGCGCCGAAAGAGAGTTAATATTATGCTTGCTATTATTCTCATCACCTTATCTCAAATTAATCCAACACAAGCAATATCCACATTCATTCCCGTGTACTCTTTACCACCACCAGGAACGAACTATGTTGGTACCCCTACGATACGCAGTACGTTTAGTATCGTTTGGGATAGCATAGCTATCATTATCTTTTGCATATGGTCGATTCTACACCTGAATGTCCCCCAGCAAAGGCCCAGATCGAAGAAGTTTTGGGACAAATTAAAAAACAAAACTGTCGATTTTTTGCTGAAGGCGAAGTGGATGTTGATAGCCTTGATATTCCCTGAATACTTGGTGGGAGAGCTTGAGCTGAGTGGATGGCAGTTAGATATTGTGTTAGAGGTATTCAAAAACTATATCAAAGCCAAATTTCAAAATTAGACAAGCGAGGTAAGCTATCCAGTCAGGGTTTAGAATGTGTAGGGTATAATATTTAGCTTTAGAGATCTTAACGAAGCTTGATAGGCGAAAATCGATCTCATGAAGAAAACGAACTTTTGAAGAGGCTGCAAGACCAGGGTATATCTTATTGAAAATTTATTCATATTTACATGGTAAAGGTGGGCTATTTCGTTCTTGATACTGGGTTAACTGTTATACGCTCAGATATACCGTTCAAAGTCAATGAAGTAATACTCCGAGGCCGATACTGGGTGCTCAACTATCAGCAGTGGGAATATATAGTTATAAAAAAGAGCTATGTAGATCTTCCGAAAGTCAAGGCGGAGGATATCGAAAAACTCGACCATAAAAATGCCCTGGTCACGGTTCTTGCGATTCTTCAAATTTTAAGGCACATCATCTAAGTGGCCGTTTAGAGAGCCAATGGCCTACCGTGAGTACCACTGGAGATCTTAGATCTTACCTTTTTCGTGCCCAGCATCATTGTGTATCTGATGTACTGGGGGCGCCCGCAAGGTATTAAGGTGATCCACAAGTCAAAATTGGATTTCGAATCGGCAAGTAGTATACAAGGCGAGACCAAAAAATCAAAATTAAAAAAATCTAAGGGACGAAATAGCTCAACTTGGACATGAGTATCTCGTCCCTCTCCGCCCTATATTCATAAGACTCCCTCCGGAATCATACCTAAACGAATATCCAATCCCTATACCAAATAATAGTACGCCACCATGCCCGGAGCACTCGGAGCCGACAGGATGGCTCGACTAGCTAGTAAGCATAGCACATAGAGGGGTACCCGGTGAAACACCATCCCTACTAGTAAGTATGATGTGGGGCGGGCTTGTTTTTGGTGGCCTCCACCTCCTAGCAAAAGGTTCTTCATATCACACTAGCACTATAAAGGATTTTTGGATGGCCTTCAGTCTTATAGTCACAGTTTTTCCACTTTTAGTTACAATGTTGGATGTGATCTCCGATCTGCTCACTCAAGAGGAAGAACCCGATCTATGCCACTCGGGCAGGTTTACGAAATTTACTCGAGTCTTCCTGATTTGTTTATTTATTGTCGATTTTAAACTCTGCACATTAGCTAAAATATTTCTCTTGTATCAAATGTTTGAAAGTTTGGCATACCAACCCGAACAGGCCTTTCATAACCCACTATAATTCTAAATTAACATGGCAGACTCAGTGTGGTGTGGCTGACCAAGGTATCTTATACTTTAAAAACGTTCTACTAGGATAGAATGCTTTAACTGCTAGCTAGTTAATAAGATTCTTTTTTTCTAAAGATATGAATGTATAAATTTAGAAATTGTTTAGATGGTTGATAACTGGTGGTAATTGGCGGTGAAAGAGGTTTTGTAGAATGCAAGCAATCAAAGTATAAAATCCAGGGAAGAGGAAAGAGAAGAAGAAAAGAAAAGAAGAAGAGAAGAGAAAAAAGAGAAGAGAAGAAAAGAAGAGAGACAGACTCGGCTACCAGACTGTTAGAGGCAGGAGGTCGTCAATTAGGCCAATGCAAGTCTTCTTCCTCTTCTTCTTCCTCTTCTTCTTCCTCTTCCTCTTATTCTTCCTCGTCGTCGTCCGTTCTTTCTGTCTTTAGTTAGCTGGTGTTAATTAATAGAATATTTATGTTTAATATTTAAATCAAATGTCAATTCTGAGGATGCGATGGTAGTTAGCCAGTTGAGGTTTTTCAGATGCTTGTTGCGTATCGGCTAGGAAGAAGCCATTAATTTACAAAGATTCCCTCTTCCCTCTTCTCTCTTACATACACATCACATACACATACAAACACAGACACAAATAAATATACATACATACACATTCTATAATACAAACATACACAGTACGGCATACCAGTATGGTAATATAATATACTAAACAAGCGATGTTTGAATACAATAAGATACAAGATACTTCGCTAGCGGCGTATACTAATAAATACTAACATATGGGCTGCATTAGCCTACATCGCTAGCACCAACTGACGCTAACACTGTCCACTGCCGCCAGTAACAAATACTCTTCACTTTTTTCAAAAAATTCAAATCTGCATCAACACTCTATTACACTATCCTGCAGTATAGTATCAGATCTCGACATCTCTGTACGTTATAATTTTAGTTGTATATTATGTCAATGGCCCAACCCAAGACGGGCATGTATGTAAGTACATACATACAGATGCTATGGTGGTTGCATGTCGGTAGTATATATGTAGGTCGTATATACTCCAAAAGGCACCCAGGCCCAGCTAGTCTGCTTTTACATCAACAGAATCCAATCTTGATTTTTGCTTACTATACTTTAACTATATTAATTAAAACTCTCATTAGTTTGTTATTTAATTTCTATTAATCTATATTTTTTATAATTTAGTATATAATTATAGCATCTAGAATTTTAATAAAGAGGGGTACGGTATAATCCTTATATGACCCTATCACGACTTCATGACCACTTCGCAGTATACTATATTGGTATAATATTAAAGGGCTACAGCCGCGCCGCCTCAGTTGTCTCCATAATTTATAAATTTACTGGCGTACCCTCTTTCCCAAACTTCAATACTAACTTCCTATTCAAATCCTTCTAAAACTTATATCCCAATATCAGTTTCTTCCTATCTTTTATATTCCCCTCTAATCTGAACTCAGACATATACCTCCCACCCCTTTCTTTTTAATTTACTTCTTTATTCTCCCCCTCTATTCTTCCACACTTCCCTTCCTATCTTCCAAAAACTTCAACAACCAAATTATCAAATACATTTATGTCAAGCTACGGTCTACGACTATGGCTCTCTCGTGTGTACTCGAAGCGTGAAGTAGTGTATCTTATCATGTAAAATTAACTTAAATTATTTAATACTGATTTATATCATTATTGGTTATGTATTCTATATATATATAGTAGTTTGGCTGCTGGTGGGCGTTCTTTTGTGAAAATTCTATTTCTTATTTATTTGTTGGTTTTTGAGGTCAAAGCTTTTCTTTTTAGGAAGTTTGTGGGTTAAGGTGTGGTATTTTGGAATTCCAATATTGTACGGTCTAGGAGAGCGTCTCCTGACAATTTACAATAAGAACAGAATAATTTTATTCCCTTTTGACTTTCTTAAAATCTCCTCTGCTATCACGAATGTAGTCGACACTGTTTCCGCCCCACTGTCCGAGCTCAGCAACTGAAAACTAAAAATATTTTTTACCACAAATTCTAATAGCAAAAACTTTAAAAATATACAGGTTTCATACCGCTTCTTTATTATTAGTGGTGTAATTTATATTATAAAGAATATTAACCCTTCTATAATAGCATATAATCTGTTTTCTTTTAAGAATTTATTAAAACTAAATAAATACTTTTGGAAATGCATATTCCTTTTTATCTTTAGAAACTTCTGGACTAAAGAAGACAATAATAGTTAGTAATATTTTTGTCTTTTAAAAATCTCCCTTATAGCATAAAATTTTGAAAAAGTGTTTTTGGAATCTTAGTTTCTGCCTAGGGAAATATAAACATTGGTAAAAGAGTTGATTATTGATGTACAGTAGATTAGTAGGATGTGGTTTTGGGAGTTCAGGAGGACCAGACTTTGATTTGCATATCAATCAGTATCTTTTTCATATGCATCTATACTTATTATAGATCATGATAGACGCATATACACACCTAGCACTAGGCCGGGGAACCGCAACCCCCTCCGGCTGCAAAGTAGTATAAGAATGAGCATTAACCTTCTTCGCCGCCATCCTCAAATCGTAATTATCACCAGCCGGAAAAACGTATTTCGAAACAAAAATCACCGATGCACCTAACCGCCGTCGACAATGTATAGAAGACCGTATGCGTATAGGTAGAATCATTCCCCCCAGAAATCAAAAAAAATACTCCCCGATCAAGTAAGCCGCCTGCTACTTAAATAAACAAGCACCTGCAGTATCGACACCAATATGCAACCAGAATCGGCCGCCCCGAACAGAAAAGTAAACTTTGGAGACACCCAACGTTGTTTTGAAATCTTTTTTGTGGAGAAGCTCCGTGTTATGCTACTATTTTTTGATTTTTGCGCCTCGGCTCAATTCGGTGGAGGAGTTTGGAATTAAACGTCGGTGTTAATGGGTGGAGTGGTGGGAAGTGCGACTGAAATCTGGGGAATGGCGAACTGATCCGAGGTCCCCGTTTTGGTCCCTTAGTTTCACGAGATTCGAGGATCTTGTTTCCTGAAGAGGAAATTATTCGTGACAAATGAATATTCACGCGCCTGGTTTGCGTCCAAGTCTGCAACAGGTCAACGCGTAATTTAGTACACATCTCAATACCAGACAGTGCTGAATTAACAGCGTCATTTCCGTGTACATAAATTATAAAACTGTTCATATGATCATACACAACCAGCCTCGTTCCCAGCCCAGCCCCAGCTAGCCCAGCCCGTATACCACTAGTCTTGCAAATTATGGCAAAATTTACTGTGATTCAACACTTCGACCTTTTTTTCTCATTCTTGACTGCTGTGCGTCTCAGATGAGACACCGTAGCTGAAGGGCCGCTAGCTGCTATGATCATAATGCCCAAAGTTTATTATTTGAAGGCTACTCCAGGCAACTATCTCGTAAACCAAACGCTGCAGCAAGAATAAACTCATGACCAAGGGAGTTATACAGAAGAGCGGCGTAAAAAAGCAATATCGACAGAGAACCGTATACTATGTACGTACTTGGAACAAATTCCGTAAGTATAAAGAATGAGATACATACCCCGGTACCTTAGTTTTCGCGTCCAGGAAATTGAGGTGTTTCCGCTTCATTCAGGTGTAGTTTTAGAAGCGGGAGTACCGTTCTGGGAGCTAGCTCTTCTTCTCCAATGGTCAAGTCGAAAAATTGATATCAATTCGCGAAATACATCGAGGTGCGTGTATGCTGGTATAGACAAGCCCAAAATAGGAACAGAATTTGATTATCCATAGATTTTGTACCCTACCCATAGATAACAGCTCTTTGGGGAAGAGCGTTGTTTTATTAACTAGTATACAGGGTCTATATTTCTTTGTGCATATACCCCAGGAATGTGCGCATTCCGGCTGTTATACCGGAATTCCAATATGCATACGTATGCATATTACGACACGACAACACCTCGGGTGGGCTGAATACAAAACAAATCTGACTCCAAGGTTCTGCCTCAATCACGTTTGCAGATGCCCGTACTATTCCCTTTCGTTTCTGAAAATCTCAATATACCTGGCTACCGAACACTGTCAGCCTTATTTAAATTTTCATTCCTGATTTCTTTTTTCTTCTTCTTTCATCCTTTGTATTAGCCTTTCTTCGGCCAGCTCTGCAGGTGTACGAGACAACTTTTTTTGCAGGAACACCAAATCTTACTTTTCCCCCCCTCTTTTACAAAAAGGGAAACGTGGACTCGGAACTGCCCGTTGAGTAAGACCCGCGTCTACTCGACTAGACCCCCAGCTGCTACGCCGTGATCCGGTCGACCCACAGACTAAGATCTTGCTCACTGCAAACCCGAGCGATCGAGTTAAGGCCCCATTCCAACCCCCGCCGTCATGCATATGCACATACCTCAAACGCTTAGAGCCAAGGCTGTCGCTCCCGAGATCTACGAACGCATGACCTTGATACAGTATCACATTTTGGAAGTTATATGACATCATGATTCGGATGGGTCGGTGGGGCTGGCCTTGTGCGCTGCTTATCCTATGAAAGAGTAGAAATTATAGCTCGATAGTAACGATAGTAGTATCAACAGTAGCAGTTCATTGCGGTGTCCGGTCCGAGACAATAGTAGCAGGTGCATATGCAGGTGCTTACGTATAGGAATTAATAACTCGCAGAGGTATGGATAAACCTCAGACGGGTAGCGTCTGGGTTCGATCGAGGCTTCAATCATAGTGCTGAACGAAGTTATATAACTACCTACGAAGGCTTTTATGTCGGTGGCCCTTCTTCTCCGACACTGGCACTAGGTACCTTCAGATATCTATAGCCGCCTTACAATTGAGTATGAGATAAACTTATACTAATTTCTATTGCTCTCATAAGATTATAATTCTATAAGCTACAAAGAAGCCAATATGCCTCCCGCCGCCGAGCTGCAGCCCCAAATAAATGTAAACGGCCACCACCATGCCATTAAAAATACAAACGTAACAATGCAGGAAGTTTATCCAGACAAATTCCCATGGTTATCTCAATATCCCAAGCTCTCAGATGAGGTCTGTGGAGATCAACGGTGTCGCGCAAGCTTCTATTCACTCGTGTTAACCTTAAAACTCATGTAGATAGCACTTGAGCCATGCGATTATATCGCATCAGCGCTTTCGGGGGGTACCACCAAGGCGTTAATCGATGCCCTCAACATTTGGTACGACGTTCCGGAAAAATCTCTGGAAACCATCAAAAACGTCATCTACTGGGTTTTCATTGGGACTATGATGTAGGTTTCGGAGTAAATTTGTTACCTGTGAAAAGAGGTTCTGTGGACTGATTGACGGGCTTCCGATTCCATTACATTAGAATGGATGATATCGAAGACTACACAGACATTCGACGGGGACAGCCGGCGACACACGCGGTGTTTGGAATGCCTCAGGCGGCTAATTCTGGATGCTATTCGCTCGTTAAAGGGATTTTTGAGGCCCAGAAGCTGTCGCTCTCCGCTGTTGCCATCTATCACGGTAAGTCGTTCCTAAAATCACGAGGTAATTAACCTCAAGTTAATAGAATAGTACTAATGGCGTTTAACGTTTTCCCGAAGTAAAGACGAACTTCGTGAACTTCATGTCGGACAGTCTCTCGAAATTCATTACAGATTTCATGTAAAGTGTCCATCCGAAGCGGAATATATTCAGACCATTGATGGAAGTACGGCACTTTTTTATAGTCTTTGCTATATAATACACACTTGCTAAAGAATCTTTGATATTTAGAAACCGCGGGCCTTTTCAGAATGGTATCCAGACTGATGAGGGATCAGGCTACCCAGAATAAGTATGCCCCTTCTCTGTTGTTCTCTGTATACTATTCAAAACTGTAGTCCAATCGAAATACTTTGCTAATATGACTGTTTTTATCGATCGGTCCCAGGGATCTCGAGGTTGAGGAACTTTTCACCCTCATCGGCCGCTTTTACCAAATCCGCAATGACTATCAAAATCTCAATTCTCCAGACGTAAGTGAATATCAAATCCAAAGCCCCGAGGATCCTCAGAGAACGAAACTATACCTATACTATTATTATTCATGAATTCATTGACCGATTCTAACACAAAGTAATTTAGTACGCCGGAGGGAACGGCCCATTCGCCGACCTCGACGAAGGCAAATACTCTCTCATGCTAGTCCACGCCCTCAGTAACCAAAAAACAAACCTCCAACTCCAAAGCCTTCTTCAACAAAGGTCTCAACAGGGATCTCTAACCAGGCAACAAAAAGATTTGATAATGAAAATCATGGCGAAATCGAAAAGTCTAGAGTATGCTGCGACGGCGCTTGAAGATCTATACGTCGAAATCGATACAAAGTTGGGGCAGATAGAAGCTAAGCTTGCGAAGAAAGGGTTTAAAACCTCCGAGAACCGGATGATTAGGGCCATCATGTCGAGGTTGAGGTTATCCAAACCCTCTCCAAAAGCAGCATGAAATTGTCAATTTTGATCATCATCACGCCGGTGGGCTTTTTGTTGCATCATGTTGCATTTTGACTCAATGTACATCAGTAGATAGCTTCCATGAGGCTACAGAAAATATTATATTCGATGCGCTGCAATGAAGCCTCGAAAACTGCCAATGGATATCTTTTCGACGAATATATATGTTGGCTAAGCCTCCTATGACGGTACGAGCTGTACAATTACTTCATCAATCATAAATCTTCCTTCCCAGATGGTCGAGTCGGTGGTACCTTCGTCCAATGGGAACACTACCAGTTCGAACAACTTGCAAGGGAGGAAACCCGCCACGATAAGGCTCAACTAAGGCTTTTTTTTTCTTTGTTTCGGGTAACCTACGTGAAAACCAGCTAGACATCCTTTTCAAGGGCAATGTGTGCCTTGAAAGAAACCCAAGTGCGCAGTACATAAAATGCGTGTTTGATGCACGCCGAAGCCCATAATAGAATCTGCATTATTAGAAAGTTTCATGATATATATCAAGAAATAGGTTTAATAAAGTATAATATTTTTTCAGTATGCTGAAGCAAGTACATAAACAAATTATTACACCTGTCCTAGGATTCCTTGGCAAGATTTCCTAAAACAGCTTAACACTCTACTGTATTTTTTAATTTTATACATTCAAATCTTTCAGAAGATAATATAGTATTCAAAGTAAAAATATAAAATTATATAAATAAAAAATATAATATAATAATTAATTATAAAATTAAATACTATTTAAATAAATTATAAACTAAATTAATAAATTAACCAATAAAATTTAAAAATAAATTTAAAAACTATTATTATTTAAAAATC